>NC_056730.1:299054422-299241922 GCF_019279795.1 Protopterus annectens | reverse complement strand
GGATTAGGTCCCTGGAGCATGTAGCTTGGAGGGATTGGGATTTCTTTAAGTGGAGCATGTCCAACAGCTCTGGGTTTGACATAGCTTTGTATGCTAGGCAGAGATCACCCCTGAGTAGGCGATATGTGACAGAGTACAGCTGGAGTTTTTTGAGACGGTCTGCGTAGGGTATCTGTTTGAGGCTGATAATCCTCTTTGTGAGGTATTTTGGGGGACTTTTCAGTTGTTGTAGATGTCTTGGAAGGTACATACCAAAAGGGGCATTGTACTCTATAATGGGTCTAATGAGTGATGAGTAGAGGGAAACAATGACCTCTTTTTTCCTGGATGAGAACCCTTTAGTGATGAGGTGTGCCACGTAGAAGGATTTCTTGACTACTGTGGCAATGTGATTATCAAAGGAGAGACTACTGTCCACCTGTGTCCCAAGGTCTTATATCACACTTTTGGTGTTAGGTAGACTACTGCCTATGTGGTAGTTCATGGGTGCAGAGTTTTTACCAAAGGGGATGACAATGTACTTTTTGGCATTGAGCTTGAGGTCATGGCTTTGACACTAGGCATCTGTCTCAGTGAGGCACTTTTGTAGGATGTCCACATCCTTAGGTGTTTCAATTATGACTCCTAGTTTGCAGTCATCTGTGAACTTCATTAGCCAAAGACCTTTTGTGCTAGCCTGTACTTCAGAGAAGTAGATACCAAACAGGAGAGGACACAGGAATGAACCCTGTGGTATTTCACTTGTCACTGGTCTGAAGTCAGATTTAGAGTCTGTTACTTTCACAGTGTGGGTTCTGTCAGTGAGACAGTTGGTAATCCAGCTTGTGAAATAGGGATTTATACCTAGTTTAGTGAGTTTATCTGTACTTCTAGAGTGGGGGATGGTGTTGAAAGCCTTGGCAAGATCTACATAGGCTGTTTGAACCACTTTACCCTTGTCTACGGCTTTGGTGACTGCTTCAAAGAAGTCTATCAGATTTAGGAGACATGATCCGTCTTTTACAAACCCGAACTGGGTGGGGTCCAGAGTTTGGAGATTACCAATGTCTTTGTTTATAAGTTCCATGATGATACATTCCATGTCCTTGCAGACCAGGCTCGGTAGGCTAATGGGGTGGTAGTTCCCAGCGTTCATGGTCGCTCCCCCTTTGTGGAGTTGGATAACCGTTGCTGTGCACCATTCAGTGGCCACAAGCCCTGAGGTGAGGCTGTGATTGAACATGGTACTTAGATGGGGTGCCAGTTCATTCTGTAGTTTATGTAGAATGCAGCCTGGGATTTTGCCAGGTCCCATGGATGCTGTATTCTTGGCTTTGGAGAGTGTGGTTTTTACCTGTGCAGCCGTGAGTACAGGAACTTGGCATTCTTCTGGTATAGAGATGGGCCCTTTAGGGGGTGAGAGTGGGGTAAAGTTAGCACTGAATCTATCTGCCAGGATGTTGGCAAAATCAGTTGGTTCTGTATATTTAGTGTCATTGTGCTGTAACTCAGAGCAGATCTGAGTGTTGCCATTGAGATTCATATACCTACCTACGGAATACTTTGTGGTTGTCTTTAGAATCAGTGGCAATTTTGTTTTTGTAACTAGCTTTGGAGGATTTTATGAGGGATCTCAGCTTCTTACTGAGGCTGACAAGGGAGTTTCTCCAGTCATGGGATTTTACTCTTTTTTGCAACAGTTTCTTTCTTCTGTTGTAGAGTTTGTTCATGGCAGGGGACCACCAGATTGGCTTCCTTTTTTTGGAGGATAGCATCTTGGTTCTGTTAGGGATAGCATGATCCATGCACTTGTGTAAGTGCTTATAAAATGCCTTTGTGTAGGATTCAGCAGTCATACCTCTGTTGTCCATCTGCATGGATGTCGTGAAGTTTGCCACTTCTGTCTTAAAAAGTGTGAAGTTGGCTTTGGAGAAATTTTTTATGGTGGTTTCCCTAATAGGGGGTGGGGGTGGGATGTGGATATCCAGGGTGATTAGCTTGTGGTTGGATCTGACCAACGAGGATCTGACCTCTGGTGTGGAACCCCAGTTGCCCATGTTGGTAATGACCAGGTCTAGGATATTACTGCCCTTGGTGGGGGTGCGGATAAGATAATGTAAGGCGCTGGAATTTATGAATTCCAGGAAACATTGAGCAAAAGAGTTGGTACATGTGTAGTTTTCCCAGTTAATGGTGGGGTAGTTGAAATTACTCATTATTAGGGTGTTGGGTTGTACCCTAATATTTTCCAGTGTATCATGAAATGAGGAGTGGGGGTCCTGGGGCATGGTGGGGGATCTGTAGCAAGCTACAACTTGGATTGTGGTCTTGCCCAGAGTTAGTTGCACTTGGATAATCTTGGATGCATTATGCTGAACAACTAGCCTGGAGGTGTGGATATCCTTAATGAATACGGACACACCTCCACCTTTAGTGTTTCAGTCCAGGTTATGTGGCCAAAAGGTGTGGTAGGAATTATAGCCTGGTAAAGCAGGGGTGCTCTCTGCAGCCTTGAAGCAGGTCTCTATTACTGCACAGATGTTGATGTTTTCATTTTAAGGAGTGCCTCGAGTGAGTGCATTTTGAGGGTTAGACTTCTAGCATTATCCTCAGATTTTGCTTGGTTGTACCTGTTATGGTGGTTAATTTGTCATTTGAACATTGGCTAAAAAAGGCACTATAGGCATGGCAAGAGCCTTAGCCAGTATCCGGAATTTGATTGGAGGATTTTATGAGGGATCTCAGCTTCTTACTGAGGCTGACAAGGGAGTTTCTCCAGTCATGGGATTTTACTCTTTTTTGCAACAGTTTCTTTCTTCTGTTGTAGAGTTTGTTCATGGCAGGGGACCACCAGATTGGCTTCCTTTTTTTGGAGGATAGCATCTTGGTTCTGTTAGGGATAGCATGATCCATGCACTTGTGTAAGTGCTTATAAAGTGCCTTTGTGTAGGATTCAGCAATCATACCTCTGTTGTCCATCTGCATGGATGTCGTGAAGTTTGCCACTTCTGTCTTAAAAAGTGTGAAGTTGGCTTTGGAGAAATTTTATATGGTGGTTTTCCTAATAGGGGGTGGGGGGGGTGTGGATATCTAGGGTGATTAGCTTGTGGTTGGATCTGACCAACAAGGATCTGACCTCTGGTGTGGAACCCCAGTTGCCCATGTTGGTAATGACCAGGTCTAGGATATCACTACCCCTTGTGGGGGTGCGGATAAGATAATGTAAGGCGCTGGAATTTATGAATTCCAGGAAACATTGAGCAAAAGAGTTGGTACATGAGTAGTTTTCCCAGTTAATGGTGGGGTAGTTGAAATTACCCATTATTAGAGTGTTGGGTTGTACCCTAATATTTTCCAGTGTATCATGAAATGAGGAGTGGGAGTCCTGGGGCATGGTGGGGGATCTTTAGCAAGCTACAACTTGGATTGTGGTCTTGCCCAGAGTTAGTTGCACTTGGATAATCTTGGATGCATTATGCTGAGCAACTAGCCTGGAGGTGTGGATATCCTTAATGAATACGGACACACCTCCACCTTTAGTGTTTCAGTCCAGGTTATGTGGCCAAAAGGTGTGGTAGGAATTATAGCCTGGTAAAGCAGGGGTGCTCTCTGCAGCCTTGAAGCAGGTCTCTATTACTGCACAGATGTTGATGTTCTCCATTTTAAGGAGTGCCTCAAGTGAGTGCATTTTGAGGGTTAGACTTCTAGCATTATCCTCAGATTTTGCTTGGTTGTACCTGTTATGGTGGTTAATTTGTCATTTGAACATTGGCTAAAAAAGGCACTATAGGCGTGGCAAGAGCCTTAGCCAGTATCCGGAATCCCAAGGGTGAAAGGTGCAGGCCATCCCTGGCAAAACATCATGGTCTGTCAATCATGTCATCCCAGGCAGACAGATACTGGATCTCCTTATAGTGACACCAGAAGCTTAGCCAATTACTGAAGTCAATCATTTTGCCCTTGTACTGTGGTATCATTCCGGGCTATGGCAAGATGCCACTCAGGGCTAGCGTCATACCTGCCTGGGCTACAAGATTGGAGAGCTCCTCCATGTCTCTTTTCATGTAATCCAGGGAGGTACATCTCAGGACATTCACACCAACATGGGCAATGACAGAGTCATATTTGTACTTGTGGAGTGACCTGAGTGCATGTGTATGTGGTGAATCCTGGCACCCAACAGGCAGCTGACAGTAACTTTTTCCTTGTTTAGCTTGGTGAGTGGAACATAAGTGTGCCTGACTAAAGAGTTAAATATGACTAGAGTGTTGTTATGCCTTATGGGCTGTGGCTGAGTGGCACTTTGAGTTTGTGGGCTATGTGGCATTTGGGTTGTGTTGGGGGGGTGGAGGTTGCTTGCGTTTCTGCTTTGGAGGTCGCTGTTGCTTGGGCAGATTTTTATTGAGAGCCTCTGCAAATGTAGGTGTGTGTTTTGTGTTTCTATGGATGTGTTTTGGTGGTGTAGGTTTTGAGGGACTATATGATGAATGTGATGTGGTGCAAGTATTTACCTTCTCCTCTTGACTGTCGAGTCCAGTTTTGGGTGAAGAGAACTTTGCTTCCAGTTTGGCTATATAAGTGCATCTCTCACAGGTTGTAGTGTTGGGTGGTAGGAGGAGAGGGTTGTCTGTGTAAATGAGGCAGTTGCTACATTGCCCCAAGATGCACAGATTCAACAGATAGACAGGAGAGAAAACTGGGAGCTGACCCTTGGACATGCTTGAATAAAAAACTATTTTCCTCTAGGCAAGTGAGTAAAGTGAGTACAAGAGCTGTTTTTCTCTAAGCAAGTGAGGAAAGTAAGTACAAAAACTGTTTTCCTCTAGGTAATGAGGAAGGTTGAGTGCTGTAGTAATTTGTAGCTTACTTAGTGCTTACTACAAGTTCTGAACAAGTGCTGATCACGAATAAGCAAATTCAAGTGCTAAAGCTAAGATTCTGTATCTGGACTAGACTAGTTACAAGAAAGAAACAAATGAAAATGTGGGGTTTTAAATAAGAAATTTCAGAGAGATGGAAAAACTGCCCAAATGACCAATAACTACAATTTCTGAGCCAGAAACCACTCCTTATGTGATAGATATGTTACCTAGTGCTTACCACTCCCACTGATATGCTAGAATGCTTCCCTCCAACACAGAAAGGCTGGGGAGGGGTGCTCAGGAGCTTACAAACAGTCCTGGATACAGCAAATCTGAATCTGGACTAGACTAGTTACATAAGTGTTGCAGCCATGCCCCAACATATGTCTCTTGAACACCACAACTTTTACAATGTGCCCTTTTATGTTCTCCTGTGTTCTTGGTTTCAACCACTCCTGCCATAGGCAGGTAGCACGATGCCATAGTGTCATGGGTTCCTAGTTACATATACACTGTAAGATGTGCGTCACTGTTGACATTCGCCACATGGTTTGGTGTTGTTACTGCTTATAAGGTACTTTACTAGGCAGGGCTCCTTTCTTTCTTTTTTTTTTTTTGAAAATGTTTCTATAAAATTTTCATAAAACATAATTGCTACAAAATTTGTAATCAAAAATGTGCACACATATTTTACAATTAAGAAAAAAAAACAACCTAATCTTATAAATACAGAAACAAAGAAAATAATGATTTACAATAGTGTCTTCAGCCTTCTAGTCATTCCTGTTGTTGTGTATCTGTTCACTTCCATAATGCTTTATTTTTATTTGTCAAGCAGTTAAATGTTGTCCATACTTGGGGCAAGAGGTAATGCTGTTCAGTCTCAATCTGACTGGAATAATTTCTAGATGAGTTTCTTTGGTTGCTAACGTTATAAATTCTTTAATTGAGGGGGTAAATTCATTTTACCAGCATTGTGTGATCACTTTTCTGGAGTTGGTTAATAAAGTCTACAATATGTTATATTTTTGTTCTTTTAGCACAACTGGAAATAGGGTTATTAAAAAGAGTTAACGATTTAGATAAAATAAATGTATCTCCAAAACATGCCTGTAAAAAATGAATTAATATTATACCCAAAAGAATCAAGACAGTACAATCAAAGAACATGTGTCGTCAATCTGCTTTATGTTCTTTCTTGCATCTCCAACAAAGTTGCTTTTTCTTGTACAGCAATTCAATTTTATGAGGGGTGAAGAAGGACCTGTGTAAAAACTTCCATGTAAACAAATGCCATGTAAGTGATGAAGTAGTATATTTAGATGATAATAGAAATATTTTTTTGTCTTCTTCACTTGGTGGTCTAGTATTGATTTAGGTAAAATAGTTTCAATATGTATCATTACATGTTTTAGTTTCCCTCTTTACCACTTTATACAATTTGGACAAGAGACCATGTCCCAAGAAATTCTGTTGGAATAAAAATATGACACAATCACGTTTGGGACATGATTGTTTAACACTGGTTGTGCTGACTTAATTTCCCCTTTTATATATATATATATATATATATATATATATATATATATATATATATATATATATATAGTTTACAACATTATATATCTAACTATATATCTTTATCCAAATCATATTTATTTCTAATGTAATCTACTGAGTGAAGCTTTTTGTCTTTCATTAACTGAAGCCAGTACAATAGATTATTCTATTTAAAGGCAACCATTGTTTCTAAATTTGAAGTACTGACATTACTTTGAGTATAGGCTATGGGACACATAAGGAAAATCCATGCTTTATAAGCCAGATTTCTGTTATATATAAAATTTCTAAAAGTATTTAATATAGTCAAAATTAAGTATGAATACTGTTATTTAATATAAGATAATTATTAGTATATTTATTACAGTTAGAATGCATAAGAAGGTTTCTTAAAAATTCTTTCCATGTAGCTGTATGAGTGTTGTTGATCTAAAGACATATTATTTTCATAACTGATGATAATGAATATAATTCTATGTCTGGTAGTCCTATCCCCCTACTTCCCAGTCTCATATGATGATTTAATGCAATTCTTGGTTTGTCAAGGAACCAAAGAAATTTCAAAAGTAAAGTGTTAAAATCTCTAATACAGGTTTTCATACAAGGTGATGTTAATGATTGAATAATATATAGGATTTTTGTCAAGAAGATAATGTTGATTATAGAGTCTTTCTTTCATTGTAAAGACATTTTTATTCCATTTGTCCATTACAGTCTTTATCGTATTTGCACAGTTATTATAATTATATTTTACTATATATTTAATATCATATATTATGGTTATTCTCAAGTAAGTCATTTTATTTTCTTTAACAACTTATATAAGGAACTTATTTGGGATTTTATTGTTATTTACGTTTATATGTAAAATTTTAGTTTTTGTTATCATTAAATGTTAAACCACATTTTCTTTGAAAATAGTTCCATTACTAAAAAGTTACAGATATAGACTTATTATCACTCAATGTTAATAAGATGTCACCTACAAACAACTGAATTTTAAAACTTGAATTCTTTGTTGTTTGAATACCTTTTATATCTGTATTTGATCTAATAAAATTAGAAAAGGTTTCATAACTAGGGTAAAATGCAGAGGTGAAAGAAGACATCCTTGTTTAGTTCCTTTTAATACTTGTATGGTATCAGATGTGAAAATACCTATTTTGACATATGCAAAGCAATCTGTATAGAGAATATTAATAATATGTGCAAAGTTAAAAGAAAACTTGTATTATTCTAGAGCTAGCAAAATATATTCCAGTTAAATGAGTCAAAAGCACTATTTATATCAAGACTCATTAATGTTAAGTTCTCATTGTGTTATTTGCATAGTCGATTATTGCAATTATTCTTTTAATATTATCGCAGGTGTTTCTATTTAAAATAAACCCAGTTTGATCTTCATCAATCATAGAAGGTAGAATGTGTTTTTAGTCTATCAGCATGAATTGCCATGAATAGCTTATAATCTACATTTAGAAGTGAAATGGGTCTGCATGAAGAGCATTGAGTAGGATCCTTGTCAGTTTTTAAAATTGGAGAGACAAGGGTATATTTCCAAGAAGAAGGAAGTTTAGTTAAGTCCTTAACGATTAAAAAAAAAAACTTTATGTAGTATGTGTAGGGTTCTTTAGGTAACAGCTTGCAAATTTCATATATAACTCTATCATTACCTGGTGCTTTATTAGACTTCAATTTAGAAATTTGGATTTCAAGTTCAGGCATAGAATGGTTTGTCAATTAATTTAATTTGGCCACTTGATACTCTAGTTTTTATATTTTTTCTAATACATGTTTTGATTGTTTCTTCTGGATCTATTAGTACATTATTTTGATTAATTTCATTGTACTAATCTCTGAATTCCTTTAGAATATTTTCTATTTCTGTTACTTTTCTTTTTATGTGAATAGATTTATTTTGTGTGACTGGATTTACTGACTAATTTTGTTATGGTGGGTACATTGTGCATAGACTTTGGGTTGATAGAAAAGTTAATTATCTTCAACTTTTAAAGACTGATGTTGGTTTTATGATTTAAAGTTTCCAAGTATTTGCCATTTAGCTTATTGATCTCTTCTATGTTATTATTTTTATTCTTCTAGTTTTCTAACTTAAACTTATCAAGCTTTCCCTTTATTTCATATAATTCTTTGTCCCATTACTTTTTTATTTTATATCCAATTAGTGATCCTACCAAACAGATATGCTTTTAGAATGTTCCACATATAGATTTCTGAAGGATCCACTCTATTGTTAATTTCTATAAAGGAAGAAATCTTTTTAAGAAAATTGTCATTAATCTCTTGTAACCTGTTATATATGCTAGTATACTTCTTATTTTAACATTAGAGTTCAAAGATAATTCAAAAGTGATTGCATTTTGTTGTTGTGTCTTTTGTCTTTTCCCGGTTAGGGGTCGCCACAGCGGAACTCCCGTCCGTGCTAAATGATTGGTAGTTGATTTTTACGTGCCGAGTTACCAGCCCTGATGCACAACCTTCAAAGAAGGTACGCCCATTCACACATGTCTCCATGCAGAAGATGCTTTAGCTGAGAATCGAACCGGACAGCGTCTTACTGTGAGGCGATGGGCAACTTATACTCTTAACTTTACCCAGCTTGTCTACTAGTTCATTAAAGGTATAAACTCTGTCTATTCTGGATTGTGTTCCATGCCTATGAGAATAATGCATAAAGACTAATGAATTTGGCTCTGAAAATTCTTTTATATCTGTAAGATGAAATATTCAGTAAACATTAACTTTTTTGCAGACAGCTGCATTTTCCTTCTACTATTTGTATTAGTATCACTTGGTGATAATATATTGTTAAAGTATCCTGCCAAATGATACTGCCTTTTGCATATTGAATTACTTGCTCTAAATGTCGATCAGCTATCTTGACTCGTGTTCCTGGAATCCAGTACACATAAACAAGAGTTAATATCTTCTTATTGCATTTTATAGTAGCAGTAAAAAACATACCTTTATCATCTTGATATGCTCCCATAACTTCAGGCATATGTAAAGAATTCTTCCATAAAATAGATACTCCCCTTTTTTCCTGATTGTGCTGTGAACTAGTTAGTATATTTGTAACTCTTAGTATTAAGTCTGTTTATATCTTCTGCTAATAAGTGTTTTTCCTGTAGAAAGATAACCTGAGAATTAAACAGCTTTGCATATCTATTTAAGTTACCTGTCTTTCATCCATTGTTTAATCTATTAACATTTATAGAAATGCAGTTAATATCAATTGTCCTATAGATCAGAAACATATACTTATTTCTCATAGATAATGATGATCTATTTATAAAAAAACTGCTTATTAATGCTCATGCAAATAGCAAATTCTGAGAGTCGATCTAGGAACAAAATCATTACATTTGTGGACACTCGTAAAAAGGCAATAAGTAAGATTGTCATAAAACAATTACTTCTAAAACCCCTCCTACCCCTCATGGAGTCTAACACTCCATGCTTGAATAGTCTAACCATCCAAGCGAACCAACTCATCCGATATTCTGACAAAGAGTGAGAAGAAATATGCCCCCCCAAACCACTCTATCACATACATATAACTTTAATAACAATTAGTGAAAAGTATAGCTGTATCCTATAAGTCTTTATTAATATAAATAAATAGAACAGTTGTTTCATTTTTTGTAATACCTTCAAACAATGTAAACATTTTTCTGTTTCATTTATAAGTGCTCATGCTTCATGTAACATGATATTAACTTTTCTTCTGCTATGCTAGCTTGCATAGCAACATATTGCAACAGTGAAATTTGATCTAATGCATATTCAGAAGGTTACACCTTTTATCTATCTATCTATCTATCTATCTATCTATCTATCTATCTATCTATCTGTTTAGTCTTTCCAAATCTACCTGTCAATCTATATCTCCAAGCCTGAACAATTCTATTCTCTCAGTTAGGGTGTGAATTTCAAGTTATCTCAGGCCTTTTACCTCAAAAGCTTCACATAATCTAGTGAAAGAAGAAAGCCTGAGCCTGAGAGAAAAGAGCTGTGTTCAAGCCTATAACAGCAACTATATAAGATAAACAGATGTGAGTTCAACTATGTGTCATGTAGCAGTCTTTTCTATTTCAAAAATAAAATATGCAGTGACTTCTAAGCATGCAATTTCATATAGGAATATATGTATAAATTAATATAAACACTGAATGTTTTTAGTAAAAAATGTAAATTTTTTTGTTCCAACTCATAAAAAGATATTGCCAATCAAAGTCTGTAAAATAAATAAGTATAATGCAGAAAAATAGTTAAATTACCTTTCATATGCAGTCTGCTTGCTTGTAGTCAAGTTTCTATGTATATTGTAACTGAGTATGTTATTGTTTCTTGCTTTATTGTTAAAGGTTTATATAAAACTACAACTGTGCGTGTTTACAAAAAGGAAAAAACAAACATGCTCTAACATCATGTTACTTTCCTTGTAAATAAAGATTGAAGAAAGGGAAAAGGAAAAAGGAAAAGTTATTCACTGTCCCTTTATTTATTTTTTTCTTTTTCTAACTTATCTTGTTTCCATTTGAATCTATATGCCTCTTCGAGGATATATTACTCCAATCCATTTGCTCTGTTTGTTCAAGAATTTTATTTGTTTGTAGAAATGGCAAGGCAGGGTCAGATCTTTGAAGAGTTTAACCCCATTTGTAAGGAAAATCTTTAGTCTGGCCGGGAACAATAACTGTACCTTTACTTGCTCTTTTTAAGTTCTCTAATAAGTGGAAGGAATTGTTTTCTTTTTGCCATCACTGTTGTTGAGCAGTCATTGTCAAAATACACAATATTTCCATCATATTTAAGGGGGGATTTAGCCCATGCAGTTTAAGCACCAAGTCTTTATCTTGAGATGAAATAAACGTCATCACTTTAGATCTCAGAGAAGAACTAGGTTTGCTGCAGGTTTACCTAGGGGCCAGTGTGTTCTCTCTATCCCAAAAGAGAAAGCTTCAGGGAGATCTGAAGCAAAATCTAAAGAGCAAATGAGCATTGCCACTAGTCTGGCCAAAATATTTATTTAACAGACCAAACTGTTTGCTTCATTTTACCTGTTTCTACAGCTTTGTTTTGTCTACGGCAAAGATAGCCTTATTTATGTGTTTAGACAAAAAAAATATCTTCAAAGGGACAGTGCCGTGTGTTTGCTGTTTATAATACCACAGCATGTATGTTAACCATCTGCGATCCTACCCAACCTTTGGGCATAAGACACCCATTCTATCTGTGCCTGTATTCTGTTTTAGGCTGCTTCTGCTACCTGACCTTCTCCTTCTATTTTATCGACAGCCATCTCTCACTACCTTTCCTACCTACCTTTCTTTTTTTTATCACTTATGAAGGGGACCCCCCCCAAAAAAAATAATATCCTTCCTTCCTCTACACCTTTTATATCTTACAGTTGCATTTCTGTGAAACTTTCTGCTTGTTGTTGCCAGCTTCTTACTTTCTTATCTTCCAGCTGCCTCCACGTTCATATAAATTCATATGTTACTGAGCCAGTGTGTATAGACCCTACATATATTGAAAAACCACTGACTCCTTAAACTGGGGATTAAAGGTTTTAAAATTCATCCATTTTTTTTTTCTAAAAATATATTATATTTTCAGATGGACTCACTCTATATTGCAATCTATTCAGAATTCTTGGGCTGACCAAGGTTTTGGATTTCCCCTGTAAAGAAGTCATATATATGAGTAAACAAAACATAATATTCTTATGCTTATGAGCTGGTGGATTTGAATAAAGATTTAGATTTAAAAGGACTTGACAAGACTCATTGCGAAAGGTCTTATATGTAAGAACTGCCTTCCCTCTGAACTATATATAATGGAGTGTAAACAGATTTAACTTTTTACATCTGTTTTGACAACTCAGGTCTTTTACAGCAGGGATATTTCTGGTAAATAACCTTTGTACTGATTCCAAACGTTTTAATTGACTGTTAATACATGTACAGAAAATGTTACTCTATGACTGATCTTCTATAAGTTATATATGGACCACATGCCGCTCATCCAAAATGGATTTTAGCACGAGTCACATGTTTCTCACTTCTCATTTATATGGTGAATAGGGTTTCCACTTTCCACACACACTCACATTAATGTATGTGTTAAAAATGATACTGACCTACTTGCGCTAGACAAACACTACATGTGTTACATGGTGTTATGTTGCACACATGAGTAAGCTGCACTGCTGTGTCTCGCTTGGGACATCCATCAAATCAATCATACAGCTACTGCAGCACGGCTCCTACCATATTGTGGAGTTGCACTCTTTATCCAATTACTGTTATGCCGCTCTTTACTAATGCAAGCCTTTGCTCAGAATGCCAGTGCTATTCAATGCCAACTGCATGTCTTATTAGCTGTGCATCTCTTCCCACAGTGACCTTCACATAAATTACTGCTGCTTACCTGTGCAGCACTTGTCTGTGAATCCCCATGTAAAGACTACTAGACCATGAAAAGAGCATCTGCTTTACATTAAGGAGAGCAGTGATGAGTTCATGTACCAGATGTCATAAAAATCAGAACAGCATGATAAATCATTTTAACTCCATTTGCTGATTACATGGTGTAAGCTGAAATTGTGGTGTGTGCTGAAAAGGTAACATGTTGCATCATTTAAAGGCAACACCAATGAAGATAACTGAATCAGTTTAATATAACCAGAAGGAGAATGTTATGATCCATATAGGAAAGCTACTTTGATTTTCAGTGCAATAACAAAATAAATATATCTAACACTCCTACATAGTACTGAATACAGACTGCCCATTTAATTAATGTTTGATTTAATCTATCGTTTGTCAACTCATTGGCTTTGTTTAAATCCATTTTTAATTTGTGATCACCGTTCTACTACTTAATTAACATAAAAGTGTTTTCTATAAGTGTTGCAAAGGATTCTTGGTTATACATAAATGAAAATAAGGTACACTAAAATGACCACCTCACCTTCACTAGACAAAGAAATATTTAACAATTTAATATCGACATTAAGACCTTAAGGTAGATAGCTTGTACATTTTAAAATATGTCTCCTTATATAATATGCATTGCTTAGCTTTACTAGTCTAAAATAAAGTACATGACTCTAACACTAAAAAGTAAAATTCATTTAACCCATGGCCCATTTATTCAATGTACACAGCAAAAGTGTGATTTGCTTATTTATTTTTTATTTCTCTTCATGTTCTGCAATGCATTTTAACTGGAGTTTTTGTTTCCCCTATACACACTTTTATACAGAGGCAAGGGACTATAGATTACTCTCCCTGCAGCACAAGTAACATTTCACTTCATTTAAAAGATATAGCCACCTATAATATTTTTTTTCCTTCCTGCATTCACTGGCAAACTAACATTTCTGGCTTCACTAACTACCCCTCAACTAGTATATTTTATGTACAAAAAGGCTATTCAGAAATTGCATACTTAATTCATTCCATGACATAACTGTTTTCTGAAATATTCACTAGGACAAAGTGAGTTGTTTGTCTGCTAGAAGAATGAAAACAAGACACCAGGAGATATATTTATTTGTTATCCTAGAAGACTGAAAACAATGTACCAGGGCATATTTTTTTAAATTTTTAATGTGAGAAGAAAAATGAAAGTTAAGATTTAAAGAAAAAAAATGATATAGAGCAAAGATGGAACATAAAATATGAAGTCGTTAATCTCGCCGATTATTCTCACTGATGGGTTGGAGCCGATCCTCGGCTCCGACATGGCAGTTAGCAAGCTCAAGGTTTGCCAGTAGCTCGAGACCAGCCCCTTATCCCACCATGCACTGCTAGATTTACCTCATAACTAGTTTGCCGCGGCAAGAGAGATCTTGGTGATCCAGATAGCTCGGACCATTTTAGAAACAGAATTAACAGCAAGTTTTTAAAAAGTTTTCCTTTTGTTATATTTATGTAGTGTGTGCTAGTGCCATTATTTTTAGATAGTTTAGACAGTTTAGATAGTTTAAATTGTTTTAAATTAGGGACTTGTTGGCTTTTTAGTTTATGTGGGCCTTTAGCCCCTTTTCCTACTATTAATCCCTTTAGTTTTTTTTTTTTTTTTCCTGTGGGACTCTTAGTCCCATATTTGTATTATATTTTTATTTATATATATTTTACTGTTGTAGATAGTGCCGGGTTGGGCTTAGTTGTTTGTGAATCTATTTACTGTTTTTCTCTCAGTATGTCAGAGGATAGGGAGAAATCCCATCCCAAATTGGGTTTTAAAAAATGCCCAGATTGTGGGCAGAAAATGTCCATCACTGACGGATATATTCAATGTGTCTACTGCTTGGGGGCCAAGCACCTCCAAGACACCTGTAGCATTTGTCACTCCTTTTCTTCAAGAGTCCTCTTGGAGAGAAGGAGGAAACTTACAGACAGAGGATTGCTACAGCAATCTTTTTCAGAGGTTTTGAATAGCCATGAAGGTGCTAGTACATCTTCCAAATCTTCAAAATCCAAGTCTTCAGATAAGGTATCCAAAAAGGCTAAAATTTCAGAAGGAGGGTCATCGGTTCCACAGTCATCGGAGCTGAGTATACCTTTGATTCGGGGCAAGCTCTCAGTATTGGAGGTGGTCTCCGAAGTTCCTTCTTCACCTCTGCTCCAGTCAGCACCATCGGTGCATTCAGCTAAGTCTTCAGTCAGCCTTTCAGATTTGGACATGGATCGGCTAGTGCAGAAGCTTTTACAGGCACCAGGACTTGCCAAACTGTCGTCGGCCCGACCAGCTTGTCGGTGCCTAAGACCACGGAAACAAACTTGTCTACTTCTCCCCCAAGCCGTACTAGACTCTCGGAGCCAAGGGAAGTCGAACCAATGGTGGTCGGACCATTGGAGCCGATATCCACTCTGGGGTTATTGGCTCCATCTACTCGGATGTCCTCAGCGCCGACCGAGAGCTCTAGAAGCTGACGTTCTCCAGTCGGGTCCAGGGAGGATAGTCGTATTGACTTGTCGGTGCTGACTCTCCCTCTCGGGGCTTTGGCTCGGATGATCTCAGCTCCTACCTCAGGCTCGGAATCCAGGGTTTCGTTGCAGAAGGATTGGACGGTACACTCTGGTCCGTCCACTCCTCCTCATTGGAGCCAAGGTTCCTTCGATGCTATGAGGAGAGTTTTGTCTCCAAGGACAACATCAGCATTGGTTCAGCTTTCCCTCTCCCCTCAAGCTCCTGTGTCTACTTCTGCATCTACCGACCCCTCTAAGCGTAGAGACCCTGAACCTCAAGTACTCCACAGGGTGTCCCCTGCTCTTCTGAGACCTCCCCAGACCCCCCTACTGAGGAGGTGCTCAGAAAGAGACTGCGCAAGAGGAGGCACTTAGACTCCTCACAGGAGTCTTTGACATCTGACATGGACTTAGATGAATCAGAAGGGTCCCCTCGGTCCCTCTCTGAGGATATCTCTTTTGCAGAGGTACTAGAGATCCTTAGTCAGAGGGGCGACTGGCAGTCCAAGAGCCCTACTGAGGATGAGTCTGTGCTCTTGAAGACTTTTGGGTCCCAACCTTCCACTTCTTGGGTGTCTCCGCCTTATGACGAGCTCATGGATCTGATCTCTCATAAGGCGTGGGAGTCACCGAAGGCCATGGAACCTGTCTCGCGTAGACCCAATAAATTCATATCTGCCCCAGTCGATAAACTTTTTTTGACAGAAGGAGTCCCTGTGGATGCCATGGTGGTGGCTGTAGCCACCAAAAAGGAAGTATCTGAGACATCCTCTTCTATCCATTCCCCTAACAGAGATTCTAGGGTTATGGATAGATATGGGAAGCGCATGTTTAGTTCAGCGAATTTTTCCCTGCGATCACTGAACTACTTGACCCATTTTACAAGACTACAGAGAGATCTCCTGAAATATCTAGGAGTGGCCGACAAAGTCAAAGCCCAGCTCGCTACCCTTAACTCAGTAGTCAGCTCGTCCATGCGTCTCATATCCTATGCAGCTGATGGTTCGAGTAGAGATGCTAGTTCAGGCATTGCTCTTCGCAGACAAGCCTGGATGTGTCTCTGTTCCTTTGCGGAACCCTTCAAGTCTTCTTTTATTAATACCCCATTTGATGGCTCATCACTGTTTTGGCCCAAAGTAAAGGAAACTTTAACCAGGTGTGAACAGGAAGGCAAGACTTTATCTGCCGTTGGGGTCCGCTTTTCCACTCCTACTCGGCCCTACCCCAAGGGCCCTAGGAGGGGAAAGATGTGGTTCTGGAAAACTCAAGCAACCTTTCATGACACACATGGTAAAACCCTCTCTAGAGGCAGAGGAGGGGGTTATAACAGAAGATGCCATCCCTGTGGCAGAGGGGGTCCGAAGCAACAGGGTGACAGGGGTCAGTTCTCTGGTCAGTCCTACCAGCGCTCCTGAAAGGGGGCCTGACTGTTCGGCTCTGGAGGCAGTCGGGGGTCACTTGTCTTTGTACCCAAAAGCCTGGATAAACATAACATCGGATACTTGGGTACAAAGCATCATTTCCAGAGGATATTTCATACCGTTCTTTACCCCTCCCATTCCTATCAAAAAAATCCCAGATGTTCCACCCAATTTCAGGGAACAAGCAATCGTAGAGGTCCACAGATTGCTAGAAAAAAGAGTCATCCAACCAGTCCCAGCAGAACAAGTTGGATTCAGAACTTACTCAAGATTCTTTTTGGTACCAAACAAAACAGAGGACTGGAGACCTATCTTGGACCTCAACAGACTCAACAACTTCGTAAAGAAAGAGAAGTTCCGAATGGTAACGCTTCAGTCCATTCTTCCCTTTTTAGGTAAAGGTGATTGGATGTGCTCCATAGATCTCAAGGACGCGTACTATCACATAAAGATGGACAGACGCTCCAGAGGTCATCTGCGCTTCCGGCTGGGAGCCAATCATTACCAGTTCCGAGCCCCGCCCTTTGGTCTCACTTCAGCCCCCAGAATGTTCAACAAATGCATGGCAGTGGTCATGGCTCATCTGAGGCATCTAGGATTCCAGGTGTTTTCATACTTAGATGATTGGCTCCTTACCGCTGCCACCAGGCATCAATTGACTCAGGCAACACAATACACTCTGACACTGCCATCAATTAGGCATTACGATCAACTTCAAAAAGTCTGCCTTATCGCCATCTCAGCATACCATTTTTATAGGAGCAGAGTTAGATACCTCAACCACCACTCTACGTCTCCCTATCGAAAGAGTATCCCTTCTTTGCCAAAACGTCAGCTCACTGGTGTCAAAGAACAAAGCTACAGCAGCGGAGGTATTGAAAGTACTAGGTTTGATGGCAGCAGCAATCCTGGCTATACCACTCACAAGGATGCATATGCGAATCCTTCAATGACTTCTTTTCACTCAGTGGTTTTACCAAAAACTACCAATGCACTACATGATTCTTATCACGGATTCTTGCAGGAGAGACCTTCGGTGGTGGTTGATGTCTCTTCATGTTACAGTAGGGAGATCCTTTGTTCCCCCTCCAGTAGCCACTGTGACCACGGACACTTCCCTGATAGGGTGGGGGGGGGCATTTTCAGGGAAAGACTGCCCAAGACATGGACAGATCAAGAATCACATCTGTGCATCAATGTTCTAGAGCTGAGAGCGGTACGTCTGGCATTGCAGTACTTTCAGGACTCTCTCCCTCTAGGGACTATTGCAATTCAGACAGACAACATGTCAGTAGTCTGGTACTTGAACACGCAGGGTGGAACCAAGTCTTACCCCCTTTGTCGAGAAGCCCTCAAGGTTTGGCAATGGGCTGTGTCATCCCAGCATTTTCTGTTAGCAACGCACATCCCAGGGAAATCCAACGTCATAGCGGACAAGCTAAGCAGGGCAATATTACTTCCTCATGAGTGGTCTCTCAATCAACAGGTTGCGGAGTTGATTTTCTGCAAATGGGGCCAGCCTTGCTGCGACCTTTTTGCCAGCCACATCAATTCAAAATGCAGAAGCTACTTTGCCCTGATACCACCTCCCGGTCATCCCCCAAGAGATGCACTTTTACACAATTGGCCCCCAGGTCTCCTTTATGCATTTCTACTCTTCCCATTAATACCCAGATTTCTACAGAAAGCAAAATCGCTGGGAAGGTAGGTTATACTCATAGCCCCCTACTGGCCTCGACAGATTTGGTTTCCATTTCTCCACCATCTGTTGGGGGATCCATGGATCCTGGACCCAGTTCCGGACCTTCTGACGCACCTGTCAGGGGACCTTCATCCTTTTCTACAGTCCCTGAAACTGTCTGCTTGGCTAATCCACTTCCCCTAATTGCCAGGCTTCATTCAATTTCAGAAGATAAAAGGCAGATTCTCTTGTCCTCTCACAAACCATCTACCAGGAAATTATATGGCAGCAAATGGAAAAGGTTCTCAATTTGGGCCAACGAGCAGAACATTGACCCTTTTCGAGCTCCGCTATCTTCGATCTTGGAATTTTTGACAAAAGGTTTTAAGGAAGGGGCAGCAGCTGCTACAGTTTGAGTTCAGTTAGCTGCTATCTCAAATTTTCACCTTGGTCTTGATGGCTCAAATATTATGAGCCATAAATTATCCAAAACCTTCCTTAAAGGCGTTCTTCATATGAGACCTCCGATCAAAATTCCCTTTTCTCCCTGGAATTTAAACCTTATGCTGTTTCAACTTATTCTTCCTCCCTTTGAACCAGCTTTTTCTTGTGCTTTAAAATTCTTATCGTGTGGCCATTACGTCTGCCTGCAGAGTGTCAGAACTTCAAGCATTATCCATCAGACCACCCTACATGATCTTCCATGCTGATAGAGAAGTCTGTCCTGAGTCAAACATCATCAGGTCATTGAACTACCAGCGTTCTTCCCCTACCACTCTAACAACTCAGAATATATGCTGCACAAACTTGATGTTCACAGACAGCTTAGATTTTATCTTGACAGAACTAAGGATATTAGGAAATCAGATCAACTATTTGTAGCCTTCTCAGAAGCAAGAAAAGGCAATCCAGTGGCTAAAACAACCTTATCTAAATGGTTATCCAATTGTATATTCTTTGTTTATGAAAAGGTGAACATGCCTTTAACGCACAAACCAAAAGATCATTCTACCAGAGCTGTCTCTACCTCTTCTGCTTTTCAAGCTAATTTGCTCCTTGACGTATTTGCTCTGCAGCCACTTGGTCTAACCCTCATACCTTTATCTCATATTACAAAGTAGATAAGGCTTCTCAGGACAGGTCTTCCTTTGGTTCTACAGAATTGAAGAACATACTCCCATAAGCCACCCAGGGCTGAGGGTGCTAGGGACGCTACTCATCAGTGAGAATAATCGTCGAGATTAACAACTTCACATATAGAAGTTATGTACTTACCATAACGTTCCATGTGAGTTGTTTATCTCGCCTTTATTCTCATGTCCCTCCCCCCTTCCCCCTCCTGGCTGACTGTTGGCTTAGAGGCTAGTGCCATCCTGGTTATTCAATATTTCTCTTTCCCTTTGGGTACTCTTCTTCATAGATATATATAAGAGAGTATGTATAGGTTGTATATATGTATATATATGAATAGACTATTATTCGCAGCAAACAAGATCTGAGGCAATTCTAGCAGTGCATGGTGGGTTAAGGGGCTGGTCTCGAGCTACTGGCAAACCTTGAGCTTGCTATCTGCCGTGTCAGTGCCGAGGATCGGCTCCAACATCAGTGAGAATAAAGGCGAGATAAACAACTCAACATGGAACATTATGGTAAGTACATAACTTCTATTTCTAGCCATGTTCTCTCCATATGCTTCCCAAGAAAAAAAATGTAACAGTGTTCTTTTAAAGCACAGTTGGTGCCTTTGTGGTACACTTGTCTCTAAAGATCCTCATTCAGGAAAAGGCAGGGATTAAGTTTGGACATATTAAAATATGTAGCCACTCAAGTTATGTTGCTAGTTATCCACTTTGCAAATTATAAAACTTATCTGCACTATGCATGACAGTTCAGCTGAAGTTCTGCCATGTGGTATACATGGTTGTTGATAAGGCAGTATCAGGGTAGCTGAAGTCTCTCTGAATTAGAGCAAATGTGCAAAAACACATCATTCAAAGAGCTTACTTCAGACACAATAAACATTACAGTGCCTTATTTGTTTCATATTACCTGGCATTGACATGCGCAAGGATGGACTTACCCCCAGTATGGTCACTGGTTCCTGCACATCTATAATGCACATGCACAGTTTGATAATAAATACAGTGTACATTGTTTACCTTTGAGAGAAAAAGTCACAGCACCCATATGACAAAAGATGGAGAAAAAACATGCACGTTGTGTGGGAAGGTTTGGAAAGGTGTTTAATTTTGAAGCACCATTGTCCTCTGTCAGAAAAAATAATAATATTATCGAGTTCCAAAGTTTACATTATAGTGTGCAGTCTGCTTCTTGTTTGTGAAGAGATGGATATTGCCCTTTGAATGACACCATTTGGGGCATGAATTGCAAACACTAGGTGGCATACAAACTGCAAAGAAAGATGCCACTTTATATAAAATAATAATTGTGACACAAAAGATTTGTAAAAAGAGCTGCCAGTCTTGATACTCATATCTTCAGCTTCTGGATGACATTTAATAAAGTAGCTTTACTGTGAAAGAATGAAGGCTTTCTGATCTAAAACCAAAGTTTACCTTTCTTCAAAGCCATGTAAGTTATAAAACTATGATGGTACAATGACAATTTTTTGATCAAGTACCTTTGTTATTGTGCACATGATTTCGCTCTATGTGCCTATTTTATATACTATCTGTGTTTGTTTCTATATTTTGACTGGGTTGATTTATCAGGACAATGATTATTTCAATGAAAAGCTCCTATAAGTTTAAAGGACATCAGGGAGAGAAGTAAAATATTTCAGTGCCATCGTATTATAGGTATAGAATAACATCACATTAAAATATTATCAGAGGCAACCATATCAAACACGTATCTATAAAATATCCATCAGAACTGTAATGATTATGTGGCTTCATTCACAGTATTAAAATGAGATGTAGGTAACTGGAACTTTTCATGGCACAAGAGTTTAAACAGTTAAAGAGGAGGTAACAGACAAGATTAACATCTAGATTATCACACCTGTACATAAATGCACTGGCACGTCCAGCTTTTAGTCATATGTATATATACTCTGTTGCACAAACATGAAGAAGTCTTCAAAAGAAAGCAACCACTGTCAGTGCACAAGCACATTAAAAAACTGCAGTAGTGATTAACTATGCAAAGCAGTGATCAGGGAGTTTAGCTACACTAAGCTGAACTCAACGGGATGGCACTTTGCCCAGGTTAAGCTAAGGGGGAAATGGGAAGCCAAGGAGAATGAGGTTTGAAAAATTGGAGCTTATATGACTGAGACAGGGTGGAGAACATGACTGACTAGTGACTTTTTAGATGTGGCAGAATACATTAGTGAGGACAGAGACTGGTCAGGAATGTGACTTCCAGTTTCATTTTGATTCATTACTGAAACAAATACAGGTTAAGTACTGAAATAAAAGACAGTTCTAGTGGTCAGCCAGACAATTATTTAGTTTATTTTAAATTGATATAAGGAAATGTTGCACACAAAGCTTCAATAGCAGTTGATCCAAAGATTAAGGAGATAATATTTACACATTTCCTTTGAAAGTCTGCTCTGGTTTTTGCCTGGCTAAAGTGACCCTAATTCCAAAATAAATTATTCTTGTGTACATGAAGCTGTGAAAGGGCTACAGATCATACCTCTCAACATTTTAGTGCAAGAAATCTGGAAAAAGCCCGACAAAAAGGGTGGACAAAGCCCCCAAAATGGGGAATATATATATATGTATATATATATCGGTCTACCTAACACCGACATGCAAAATCACCGACAACGAAATCACCGACACCACAAAACTGAAAGTTCAAAAGCACAAAACTTCACATGCCCGACAAACCACAATCCTGACAATCAACAAACAAAACAAACCCCCTCTCCAAAAAGCACACACAACACAAGCAGACCAAAAACCTTACAAACCTACACTAAACCTTACATACACAACTATCTATGCACTAACCTTAACCCAAATCCTAACCCTAAGGATCGCCACTATTGCACACTCACCTAACCTGCGCCCTAACCCTAACTCACTTAACCCGCCCCTAACCCTACAGTCTGTCACTACTGCACACTCACCTAACCTGTGCCCTAACCCTAACCCCACACTTATCTTAACATGTCAGTGTTCTCAGCTTCGGGATTTTCAACTATCGATCATCTCTGTTGTCGATCTTCCAGTGTCGGTGTTGTCGTCGTAGGCGTTTTGGTAGACACACACACACACACACACATGTATATATATATATATATATATATATATATATATATATATATATGTATGTATATGTGTGTCCCCTTCAGTGAATCAAACCTTTATAAGTTCGAACCACATATGGCCGAGACCATATGTTCGAACTTATAAAAGTCCGATCTGACTGAATGGAGATCTCCGTACAGAGCGGAAAGGAAAGATCTCCCATTTCTGCAATGTAGTGCGATCTCGGAGTTGGTATATTTAAGCAAGGCCGGTGTGAGGGGCAAAGTTCGAAGATATGGTCTTGGCCATATGTGGTTTGAACTTGTAAAAGTTCGATCGACTGCAGTAGACCTGTATATATATATATATATATATATATATATATATATATATATATATATATATATGTATATATATATATATATATATATATATATATATATATATATATATATATATATATATATATAGGGAATATTGCTCTTCCAAACTTATAAAGTTGCTAGAGTAACAGAGCTTGTTTTAACATGGATTTTCTAAAGGATTTGAAGTCTAAACCTCAAATGTATGTCATTATTAGTGACTTCAGTCCTCAGATCACCCCAGTGATTTGCCAGAAACCTGCAAATTTTATGAGAAACAGACCAAAAATACGAGCCAAAAATCTGGACATTCTGCGAAAATATGGACAGTTGAGAGGTAAGCTACAGATACAGCCAATCATTAATAATTTCAAAAGAATTACCTCCAGATGATTTATGCAGTAGTAGTAGTATGCAATCTAGCTGGCCTGGACTGCAGACAAAGTACAGTTTTGTACCTATCATAAATGTAGATGTCCGATAGGTATGCATCTGCAGTCATAACATATGGGTTGTCCTGCCTCAGGCAGCCCTTCAGTCGGCCGGATTCCAAAGTCTGGGTCTGGCCTCGGCTGATGTCACACTTCACCCGATGTCATAGCTCCTGGGGTATAAAGGCATCAGCCGACGCCATTTTCCTCAGTGTTTCTTGCCCCAGATGCCAGGTGCCCTCTAGGAAGGCTAAATTTGTATAAAAGTAGAAAATTCCAAACAGTAGAAATCAAAAAGTATATATATACATATATACATACAAACAAATTCACCATAATAGATTCCCCCAGCTAGCTAAGAGAGGGGTAAGTACCCTAGGAATACCACAGAGGGGAAGGAGGGTGGGTAATCCTGACTGCAGATGCATACCTATCGGACATCTACATTTATGGTAGGTACAAAACTGTACTATGTCCTTCAAGGATGCATCTGCAGTCATAACATATGGGTAGAATACCATAGCCAAACTGGGGGAGGAGGCACTAAGATAATGATGGTGTAGTTAAGATCCCTTGTAGAACTGCAGTTGCAAAACCTGCTCGGGATCTGGAGTATAAAGGAAGATTGTAATGCTTGGCAAATGTATGCACGGAGCTCCAAGTAGCAGCTTCTAAAATGTCTTTGGTAGCCACTCCTCATAGGAAAGCTGTAGTGGTGGCTGTAGCTCTTGTGGAGTGAGGCCTGATATTTTCAGGAGTTGTCTTTCCATGAAATGTGTAGCAGAATCGAATGCAATTTCCTATCCATTTTGAGACTGTCTGTTTTGAAATTGCTTTTCCTTGCACCCCTGTTGCATATGCTACCAGAAGCTGGTCAGTTTTTCTGCTGGCCTTAGTTCTGTCCAGATAGTAGCGCAGTTGTCTGTGTACATCCAAGGTGTGTAGTAGTGTTTCCCCCCTGTTCTGTGGGTTAGGGAAGAATGTAGGTAAATGAATAGCTTAGTTCAAGGATACCCTGGATACCACCTTTGGCATAAAAGTAGGATTGGTTCTCAGAGACACTCTATCCTGGTGAAAGATAAGGAAAGGCTGTACTGCCATTAATGCCTGTAACTCGGATACCCTTCTTGCTGAAGTGATTGCTAGCAGGAAGGCAGTTTTCCAAGATAAGAACTGTAAGTCTGCTGTTGCTGCTGGTTCAAAAGGGGGAAGTGTTAATTTTTCTAGCACGAAATTGAGATCCCATGTAGGCAGAGGTGGTTTCCTTGGAGGTTTTATATTTTTGATCCCTCTCAAAAATTGTCTGAGGAGAGGATGAGAGAAGACAGGAGGATCCATGTTGTACTCTGCTGAAATTGCTGATTCATGAATCTTAATGGAAGAATAGGACAGGCCATTGTGGAACAGTTCTGCTAAGTATTCTAGGATGTGTGCTAGGTTTGCCAGTGTGACATTTGTTCCCTTTGCTGCACTCCAAATGAGGAATCTCTTCCATTTGGCTGAATATGTTTTCCTTGTGGAGGGTCTGCGAGCCTCCAGGATAATGTCCTTAACCCTCTGAGATAAAACAGGTTGGTTTTGTTTTATGCAATTTTCCAAGCAGTTAGCTGCAGGGTTTTTAAGTTTGGATGCAGGGTCTTGTAGTTGTTCTGCGTTAGAAGTAAAGGACATAGAGCTAGAGGCCATGAGTTCGTCCGAGACATGCTTCTCAGTAGCGGGTACCAATGCTGCCTTGGCCAGTCTGGAGCTATCAGAATTACCTTTGGCTGTTCCTCTCTGATCTTCAGTAGAACTTTGTACATCAATGGGAGAGGTGGAAAGGCATATACTGTCAGGGCCTTCCAGCTGAAAGAAAGGGAGTCCACCCTCCAGGCTTGTGGGTGGTATACTCTTGAGCAGAATTTCTTCAGTTGGTGATTGAGTGGGGAGGCGAACAGGTCTATCTCTGGCATTCCCCATTTCTTTGTTATGGTTTTGAAGATGTCTGGATGCATCATCCATTCGTGAGCATCCGTGGTAGTTCTGCTTAAGCTGTCTGCTAGTGAATTCTCTTTTCCTGGTACGAATCTGGCCTGCAGTTGGATGTTGAGATTCAGGCCTAAGTTCCACAGGTCCATTGCCATCCGGCATAGAGGGTATGAATGTGTGCCTCCCTGTTTGTTGATGTACCACATGACTGTGGTATTGTCCGTCCTTATCAGCAGGTGTCCTTGCTGGAGGAATGATTTGAATGCCTCGATTGCATGCTTCACTGCCAGCATCTCCTTTAGATTTATGTGTAGATTCAGCTGGTCTTGGGACCATAGGCCTTGGATACACTTGTCTTCCATGTGTGCTCCCCAGCCTAGGTCCGAGGCGTCCGTGGTGATGGTCTGCCTTGGATGTGGTTTGTGGAAAGGCAATCCTCTGTTGATCTGGCAGGCCTGAGCCCACCACAGGAATTCTTTTTTCAGGCATGGAATGATTGGTATCAGGGCTTCTAGACTGTGTCTGTGTTGAGACCATACATTCCTTAGGTACCATTGTAATTTTCTCATATGCAGCCTGGCATGTGGGATCAAGATTATACAGGATGCCATGTAACCCAGGGCCTGCAGGACTTTCCTGGCAGTAAGCTGAGTTTGTCTTGTTAATGCCATGAAGTAGACTGGTAGTTGCTTTTGTTTTTCTTCTGTGAGAAAAGCCATCTGAGTTATTGTGTCCAGTTCTGCACCCAAAAAGGTTATCCTTTGGGATGGCACTAGTCTTGACTTTTGTATGTTGACTGTGTATCCCAAGGCTTGCAGCAGTTGTATGCCATAGGCCAAATCCTTTATTATTTTTGTCTTGTTGTCCGCTTGTATTAGGCAGTCGTCCAGGTATGGGTAGATTTGAATTCCCTGAAGCCTGCAATGTGCAATTACTGATGCCAGGCATTTCGTGAATACTCTGGGTGCAGTAGATAAGCCAAAGGGCAATGCTGAGAATTGATAATGCTCTGATCCTGCAAGAAATCTGAGGTGTCTTCTGCAATCTGGTCGTATAGGGACGTGCAGGTATGCCTCCTTGAGATCTAGAGTCACCAGCCAAGACTCCTTGCCCAACATGGGAAGAAGTTGCTGTAGGGTCAGCATCTTGAATTTTGGAACAATGAGATATGTGTTCAGTGCGGACAAGTCGAGAATAGGCCTCCATTGATTTTTTTTTTTCTTGGTACAAGGAATAGTCTGGAGTAAAATCCTTGGCCTTGTTCCATAGATGGTACCTTTTCTATTGCTCTCATCCTTAGTAAGCTGATGATTTGTTTTAGAGCCTCTGATTTCTGGCTTGGTGGAAGGTTTGGCATTCCTCTCTTTTTTGGTAGAGTGTGGAAGTGAAACCTGTAGCCTTTGTCTATTGTTTGCAAAGTCCATTTGTCTCCTGTAATGCAATGCCAGTTTTTTGAAAATAAAGCTAGCTTTCCGCCCAAGGGTGCTTCCAGTTGTTCCCTGGTAGGCGGAATCAGAGCCAAGTCATTGTGTCTGTCCTGTGGAAGTGGTTGCGGTCACAGCTGTGGCGGCACTTCTCTGGTTGGCAGGTTTCCACTGAAGACCCCTGTAGGCACCCCTTGATTGACCTCTGCCTCTTGGGTGTCTATTTCTGCCTCTCTGTGCTCTGGAGGTGTCTGGAAAGGACCAATTTATTGAAGGCCAATTTCTGCTGAACCTCGGAGGTTGGACCTGCAGAAAATCCTTGACTGTTTGGACAGATTTTGCTTTTTCTTCCACTTTCTTTAGAACCTCCTGTGCAGGGGAGCCAAATAAACTTTGTTTCTCCATAGGGGCATCTAGGAGTTTAGACTTAACATGGTCTGGCAAGGATTGCTCTTTTAGCCAGGCATGCCTTCGAATCACTGCTCCGGTCATAGCTGATCTAAATGAAGCCTCCAGTGCATCATAGCCACATTTTAAGAAATGATTACTGACCTGCTGAGAGTTGTGTACCAAATCCTGAAGGGACTTACGGTCTAAAGGTTCAGGAGAGGACAGCTTTTTATTCAGCTGATCTAACAAAAATTCCTGGTACTGTATCATGTGAAATTGACAGTTTAAAGCCCTGGCAGAAAGAGTAGAAGATGTATAAACCTTTTTACCCCATCTCTCTAATGCTCTAGATTCTCTTTCAGATGGTAGTGGGTTTTTGGCAGAGGCAGCTGCAACACCTTTAGGGCCCTGAGAAATGGTTTCTGGGTCTGCAGCATGGGCCTTATACAAGTGGAAGTGAGAATCCGGGACCCTGCAGTATCTGTCAGGCTTTGCAGGGGCCGGGGGAAGAGAATCAGGGGCAGTACTGGCATCATTGTATGCATCATCAACAACTGATAGTACAGGTGGTATGGCTAAAGGCCTATGCTGTGGTAAGTGTAAAAAAGTCCTTAGCCTTTTCCTAGAATCAGAAAAATCCTGACCCTGCCATTGGAAGTGTTCCCTCATTGAGTGTAGAGTTTCCCCAAATGAAAATTCTTCTGGAGGGGAGGCAGAAGGAATGGAGTCTTCTGCATCAGAATCCTCATAAGGTGAGTATGGTCCTTCCTGATGGTCAGATAAATCTGAACCATCCGAGGAATAGTCAGAGGAGAGAGGTTCAGGGGGTTCAGACCTAGGCCTCTTTTCAGGAGGGGGTTGTGAGGCCCTGTCTGGGTGAGGTTGGGATCCCCTGATCAGAGAAATAAGGTCCTCAGCAAGGCTGAGAATCTGAGAACTTGAGGTAGGTCTGTGAGAAGGAGCTTTTGTAGGTAAGGCCTTGGAAAGTTTAGCTGCTTTAGCCCTGGAGAAGGCCTTGATAGACATAGAAGCAGGGGGTCTAGCTGCCCCACGCGCAGGAGTAGAGATGTCCAATGGAATGGTGTCGGACAAATCTTGTGTGCCTGCTTCTTCAGTAGGAATTTCTGTAGCCGACTCAGCCGGGGCCTGTGAGGCCTCGGTTGTCGGAGGCATGCTTTCGGCCGAAGGGAGAACCGAGGTCTCGGTTTCAGCCGAAACCGAGACACTCGCGGTAGGCCTAACCATGGTTTCAGCCAAAACCGCGGGCCGCGAGTGTCGGTCCTTTTCCTTGCGTTTTTTTAGCTAAATGTGTAGTCGGAGTCTCCGACGGCATTTTATATGCAAAAGCGGAGCCAAAAAACTCTTCAGCAAACTCCGACCGACGTCTAAGTGTCCGTCGGTTGAAGGAAGCACAGGCTAAACAAGCTGATACGTCGTGGTCTGGGCCTAAGCAAGGAAGGCAGTAAGAGTGGAAATCCTTATGAGGTATTTGTTTCCCACAAGTTAAACAATTATTTACTTTGTCTGACATCGGCTGAGGCAAGAAAGAGTCCCCAACGGGGTACTTAGCTTTTTTAGAAGTCTTCGGTAGCTGAAATCTCTGGATCTGACCGACCGGCACTTGCGAACAGCTTCTGCTTCGGGCACCGCGTGGCAAGAAAGACTGAGGAAAATGGCGTTGGCTGATGGCTTTATACCCCAGGAGCTATGACATCGGGTGAAGTGCGACATCAGCCGAGGCCAGACCCAGACTTTGGAATCCGGCCGACCGAAGGGCTGCCTGAGGCAGGACAACCCATATGTTATGACTGCAGATGCATCCTTGAAGGACATCATGTTATTCTGAAAGCCATCCAAACATTACTGGGCCTTTATAAAGCACAAGCAAAAACTGTAGGACCACACTGACTCAGACTTCTGAAACAGAGCACTTTCAAAACAAATAATGTTGCTTTTACTTGCAGCAGCTATCCTGCAGGCAAGAATGCTGAGGGCCGATGGGGTGACACCACCTGCTTTACACCCTGCAGTGGGGAGGTTACTAGTTAGGTATGGTCAATGACTGGTTGGACTAAATCTCAGAGGAGGAGGTCATTACACTAGTCGTTATGTGTGGTACGTACAGCACATCAGTTCATGCAGCTAAACAGAAAACTTATTCCACCAGAGACCAGAAAGTTGCACAAACTTTTTGTGGGGAGGGCCACTACATGAATTCTTAATGCATCTGTGGGTGTTAACAATAGATACAATAGATACAGGTGACTACCATTTTTACTTAAGACAGCAGTTATGAAATTGCCTGTTTTCTACATCAACTTTGTGTTTAACTTTATTCTGGCTTGCAGCCATGACTTATTACAAACTCTTGCTGAAATTTACTACTGCTTATAGACTACAAGTTATAAACAATAAAGAATAGTTACTTCCACACTTAAATTAGAGGTGTGTGCAACTGCAGTCAATTAGGTAAGCAACCATGTGCTGGAAAGTTTGCGTGACTGGAGTAAGACAAAGCATTTGTTCACTTTTTTTAAAAACTTTAGTTACTCTCTGGGGCCAGATGGTATTGCATTGAGGGCCGGGTTTGGCACCAGGGCCGGACGTTGTGTACCACTGACCTAAGGTTTCCATTAACATCAGCTAAGCATCATGCAGCCATGGAAATGTTCTATGAGGAAGGACATGTTTACCACATGAAGGTGGGAGTGGCACAGACATATGTAAGAGTGGTACAGGATATGTATGAGGGTAGTGTGACAGTGGTGAGGTCTGTGGTGGGAGTGACAGATGCATTTAAGAAGGAGGTGGGATTACATCAAGAACCAGCTCTGAGCCCTTTCTTATTTGCAATGGTGATGGACAGGTTGACAGACGAGATCAGACAGGAGGTCCTGTGGGCTATGATGTTTGCAGATGACATTGTGATCTGTAGTGAGAGTAGGGAACAGGTTGAGAAGACCCTGGAGAGGTGGAGATATGCTTTAGAGAGGAGAGGAATGAAGGTCAGCAGGACTAAGACAGAATATATGTGTGTGAATGAGAGGGAGGATAGAGGAATGGTGAGGATGCAGGGAGTAGAGTTGGCAAAGGTGGACGAGTTTAAATACTTGGGGTCAACAGTTCAGAGTAATGGCGAGTGTGGAAGAGACGTGAAAAAGAGAGTACAGGCAGGGTGGAGAACAGTGTCAGGAGTGATTTGTAACAGACAGATACAGTAAGAGTGAAAGGGAAGGTCTGCAAGAGGGTTGTGAGACTAGCTATGTTATATGGGTTAGAGACGATGGCATTGACAAAAAGGCAGGAGTCAGAGCTGGACATGGCAGAGTTAAAGATGTTAAGATTGTGTGTAGGTGTGACAAGGATGGATAGGATTAGGAATCAGTATATTAGAAAGTCAGCTCAGGTTGGATGGTTTGGAGACAAAGCCAGAGAGACGACATTGCGTTGGTTTGGACATGTGCTGAGGAGGGATGCTGGGTATATTTGGGAAAAGGATGCTAAAGATGGAGTTGCCAGGTAAGATGAAAAGAAGAAGGCTGAAGATAAGGTTTATGGATGTGATGCGAGAGGACATGCAGGTGGTTGATGTGACAGAGTAAGATGCAGAGGACAGGAAGAAATGGAAACAGATGATCTGCTGTGATGACCCCTAATGGGAACAGCCGAAAAAAAAAAAGAAGAAGAAGAAGATGGGCCACAGACTGCAAACACACAGTTATAAAAAGCCCCTTCCAGGGATGATGATCAGTGTTGCATTAGCCAGAAGAAGTGGCATTCATAACTTCTATGCTTTGTGCTCAGCAGATGGCCAGCCATTTACATCACAGCACTATTCAATGGCACTGTGCATAACTCAGATATATGGCAGACCTGTGCTCTGAGACTCAGGCTCTTACTGAATGACAACCCAAAAGGGCGTTTAGTGACTGAGTACCCCATGAAGTACAAATGGGAGTAGCATACAGACGTACACCAATAAATTATAAAAGTATATTCCTAACTTAAACATGTTTTGATGTTTTCACGTGAAAGTGGATAGTCACTGGGGTCCTGATCCTTTCACGTAAATGCCTTTTTCAGTTGCCTGCAATAAAAGCCTGTGATCAAGCATACAACCTAAACAGGAAAATTATTCAGCAACTTTATTGATGAAGTGAGTCTATTTAATACAATATCGTGTGAACATGCATAAAGTCATATGCAGTATGGCAACATCAGTGCACAGTGGCCTTCTTTTCTGGGGTTTATAAAGTCTTCCCCATGAAGTGTAGATCATAATAAATGAGCAAAAACAGCAAGGAAAATATCAAATGATTACAACAAACATCTGGAAGAGGATTAAAAGCAGCAGGTGACAGGAAGGCACTTGCAGTATATCTATGCACCAAGTGATACTACAGTGTCTAGTGCATACATCAGCACACAGATAAAACATCAAGCCCACATATGCCATTATATACAACATGTACACATATAAAACATGATGTCCATACTGGCAAAGTCTGTGGTTAAACTACAATTGAAAAGGTTAATTAATGGTGATGCTAGTTCATGTTTTAGCCTGTTTAGAAGGCAGCCTGAGATGCCATCTGGTCCTTTACAGGCTGTGGTTTTTGCCTTGGACAAGGCTTTGATTACCTGTTCTTCAGATATGTCTGGTGGCGGGGGGGGGGGGGTTGGGGCAGATCACGCACATTTCAGTAAGAGAGGTGTGTCTAACAGATTAAGACAAATGCTGAGCCAGGGGCAGGGAATAGGGGAGCTAGCTACAATTCCTAACCATATCGCTAACAGGGAACAGAACTGAGTTGCTGATGAATGGGGAAATAAAATGCAGAATGCCACATAGAAATATCAGGTAAAATAGCAAGAGCTAAAAAACACAATACAGACTGAAGCCTGGGGCTGTTCTCTATGCTGAAGCATTTTGCAGCACAGCTGAAGAGCGACTGACCCTGGAAAAGGAGTGAGGGCATAATAGTCTGTGAAAGATTCTATTACAAAGCTGACTAATTCTGCCAGTCTTAGTCATGGTGGTAATGAGGATGAAATTACAATCCCAAAGCTCAGGTTTGACTGTAAAAATGATAAAGTACATGTTAAATTTAGCCTGCTGTAATGCAGACACAATAAATATTTAACAAGAAGAGCTGACCGGGGGACAATACTGAGCTGGATGGAGTAACAACTGCTACATCACATATCAAGGCAGGCACAGAAACACAAAGCTAGCAAGAAAACCTTATGTGGAAATCTAGAAACATAAATACACATGTAACACCTATTAGAACAGTGAAGCCTCTTCTCATCTCAGAATTAGGCTGAATATTTTACAGAATAGGCAATAACAGATTAGTAAAAGGAAAAGCTTTACTGGCGATCTTGGGATAGCTGCTATATTTGTGTTACAGTCCTAATTTCTCAAATTGGCATGGACTGTTACTGCTTAGCTCATGAAAGAAAACATGTGATACCAATAAACAGTGTTAAGTTTTTTTCCCCAATGATCTCATTACTGAAGATTTCCTGTATTCTACTAGTAGCTAACATTGGTAGGTGATACTTTTATTTATTTATTAACTTTGTTGATTTGCTGACAAGGTTCCTGAGCTGGTCCCCACATCATATTCAGTCATGAGTTGGGCCTATCAGACAGCAGCAAATAGGAATACTGCTGTTATGTCATTACATAACCTTATAACTTCAAAGCTGCATGCCTTAACTTAATTTTTCATTTTGTTGTTTTTACCACTTTAGTCTCTAGAGAACAACCACATTTTTTGTGAAATTTAACAATATCTTGTTTTTCATTTTTATGTAAACATCTGAAGTTTTTAAGTCCAATATTCCTGTGTTTAATTCTTCTGAAAGGTTATTTACCCTGAGAAAATTCCCCTGCATCTGTCTGGCAAGGAGCAATACTTAACAAAAGTCCCCTAATTCTCCTTAGCAAGTATAACAAAATGTTCTGTATTGTTTTTTGGGTTTTTTTTGTTATTTCGATTTACCAAGCAAAGTTCCCCTACTATACTTTAATTAATATCAGTCAATATTGCCTACTCATTTAGACTATGGCAAAATAAGGAAACAGTCCCTATCAACAGAAACGATCACCTCATTTACACTTGTTAAATATTGTTTTTCATTTTTTCACTGTCACTGTGGTCTTTATGTTTTTGGTGAGTCCATCATTTAACAAACTCCCACACACATGTGCAAACACAAATATAAACACACTGACATGTAAACATATTTTTCACCATTCAGCTCATTTTAAATTTAGCCTATAGATATTTGAGGCATGCATCTGTTACTTTTCTTTGGTTATTTTTTTAATAGAATCAAAGAAAATACAAGGCAACTGAGCCCTGTGGTTACTTACAGCTTGCCAGAATCCGCCAATCATTCCAGGAGCGAATTTACTGATACCCATCTAGATGGCTAATAGACACTGTGTCACATTGTTTAACTTGGAGTGGAACTTTGTTCCAGAGAATAGGTAAATTTTCTTGACAAATCTCTCTTGTCTGTATTGTTTATTTGCTGTAATAGGTTTAGATCCCTGCTTAAGGCTGTTTAATTTGCAATATAAGAGATCTTGGATTGCTGGATCCCTAATGGCCCAAAAGGCAAGTCACAGACAGTCTCCCTGGAGTCTATAGCACACTGTATAAAGGGACAGTGCCTTCCAGTCTCTCATGGTAATGCTTGTTTTTTATGACTGTGATCTTTTTGGTTAGGAAACTCTGAGATATTTCCAGTTGCTTGATATGCCTAGTAAAGTACTTTCCAAAAAGGGCATTGTATTCCATTATAGGTCAGATCCATGCAAAATACAGCAGAGTAAGATCTTCCTTGGATGTATACGAAATAACTTTTGCAATCAGCTGTGCAAGATAAAATTATTTCCTAACCACTGTTGCAATATGATTGTCAAAGGCAAGATTATCTACTCATGTTCCAAGGACTCTCACCACATTTTCGATTAGAAGTTGAGTGCTGCCTGTACTATAAGATGGATGAAAAGATTTTTTTTTTTTTACCAAATGTATTGTTATTGTGCTTTTCAGTATTTTATGTGCATTTACTTTTTGAGCACCATTTGATGACTTATGTACATTCCAGGTTGAACTTCTGTATATCAAAGCGGGGTGTGAGGATGACAACAAGTTTGTGGTCATCAACAAACTTAGTTAACCAGAGATCCCCATTTGTATTTAGAGATCTGTGAAATAGATGTCACACAGTACTGGATCCAGACATGGATGTACACACAGCACAATCACCGTCCACAGCTTGTCTTACCGACTCAAAGAAGTACATTCGTTAAACTGAATCTACCCTTAACAAAGTTGAATTGCTGGGATCAAGCCTTATAAAATTCTTGATATCATCATTATTAATTGCAATCAAACAAATAAAACCAGAACTAGCAGAAGTGAAGGACCAATTTGGTAGATAACAAATGCAGTAACAACAAAACCGAAAGGATCCACCATGGCAGAGTATGAGTAAAACCTTTAATAATCAGGATAAGCACTTTCAAGTAATCCAACTGTTTTTCAAATCCAAGTACAAAACATAATAAAACTATTATAAATGTTTTATTATGTTTTGTACTTGGATTTAAAAAGAGTTGGATTACTCGAAAGTGCTTACATAATATTATATTATTAAAGGTTTTACTCGCTTATCCTGGTTATTAAAGGTTTTACTCATACTCTGCAGTGGTGGATCCTTTGGGTTGTGTTGTTGTTGCATCATTATTAATTAGGTCAAGTTAATATGTTCCATGACTTTGCAGATGAAACTAGTCAGGGTAACAGGTCTGTAGTTTCTAGGTTGAGAGGTGGGTCCAACTTTGTTAAGTTGCATCATGAAAACTGTGCCATATTTCAGTGACAAAACCAGTGGCTTAGCTCAGGATGAATATCTTTAGGAGTGGGTCTACTGGGCATGTTTTCCACCATTTATCAGGCAACTGGATATATTATCAGGTCCCATGGATGATACAGTTTTCATTTTGAAGAGTCCCTTTAGCAAGCGTCCTTTAGTTATTATGTGGGGGTTGTGATAATGTGTGATATATTGGCTTTGTACTGTTGTTTTGGGGGTGAAATCTGCACTGAATTACTTTGCTAACATGTTGGCTATCTACTGGATTCAGGTAGATAGTGTCATTTTGGATATGTTTTCAGCAATATTGGGGTGGTATTCCTTAGTATCTTACAGTAACTAAAGAAGGATTTTTAATGGCCTTTAGCTTCTGATGTTAGTCTAAGTTCATGGGATACCTTTGTATTGATGACTGTGTTTGTAGGTCCTTTGATAGTTTTTTAGTGTTAACCTTATTTCAGTTTTCTTTTTTTTTTTTAAGAAGCTTTTTTTTCTTTTACTGTATCTTTTTTAATTATAATCTGGACTGCCAAGTTGGTTTACTTTTAAACTTTCCACTATGTTTGGACCTGGAAGGGACTGCCATGTCAGTGCATTAATCTGTGTGCACATAAGAGTTTGTTTTCCATAACTACTCCCTGTGTCAGTATCTTGGATAATACAGTTAAACCTGAATTTTGAGACTTCATCATAGAATTGTAAAAGGTGCGTGAGTTTGAAAACTCTGAAAATTGTGATGTTTGAATAGAACTGTTTGGAGATTTTGAAGGAAAATATTACCAGTTTGTGACCATATTTAACTCAAGAAGGCAGTACCAGGGGAAGAGTTGATATCAATGCTGTCTTGTTAAGGACCAGGTCAAGGATATTATGTTCTCTAGTGGGTTACTGGACAATTTGGTCCAGGGAGTTTTTTTATGAAATCAAGGAATTTTTGGACATAACCTACAGTTATGGTCTAGGTATCCCTGGTTCTTGTCTGGTAGTTAAAGTCTCCTAAAATAATGGATTTCCTGTTGATCTAGAGTTCATCCAGTGCCTTTAGGAGCATAACATGGTTGTCTGAGAGTATAGAGGAGGTCCTCTAACATGCTACAGTATGATTTAGTCTTGTTTAGTATGATTTGGATCTGAATAGTTCAGCCTCTGGGTCTCTAGACACCTGCCTAGCAGTGATCTCATCCCAAACAGATATGAATATTCCACTACCGGCCATAAGGTGTCGAAGGCACAATACCATGGAATGGAAGGACTGGCTTCTGTACTTTTAAGTCAAGTTTCTGTAATGACACTTACATGTATGTAGCCCAAAAGCAGCATGGCCACAAGATCAGGAAATGTATTATTTAGACCCTTGGTGTTGACCAGAGCCGCACTGAGATGGTCTGGTGGTACAGCTGTTTTGTTACAATGGGAGCTGCATTAAATGAACTCTATCCAACAAAGGCACTATGGCAGCAGCAAAGGTTCAGCCAGTATGCAGAAGTCCTGGAACAAGATGTGTAAGCCATCCCTGGTAAGAGTGACTGTCTAGCATCTCTTCCCGTGGTGAAACATAGTGGATCCCCCAAGAAAGGGACAAACTATTCATCCAGTTGTTGAAGGCAATCATCTTTTCCCTTTACTTTAGTATCATTTAAGGAAAAGCAGAGATTCCAGAACCAGGGTCTTACCTGCATTTCTGGCATGCACAAGCAGCTCTGTCATGTCACTCTCTCTCTCCTTCTCTCTCCCTCTCTGCATACCCCGCAGAGTTCTAAGCACCAGCTGGATAACACCCACATGGACCACTACAATTTCAGAATGACATTTGTTTGGTTTAACGGTCTTTAGGGCACTTGATATGTCAGACAGCCTGGCTCCTGAAAGATAATTCACTGTCACCCTTTCTTTATCCAACAACTTGGGAGCTGAGTCAGGAGATACCAATCATCAATGCACTTTTGTTAGAAGGACTCCCAATTGCACTAGTGTTGGAGAGGTTAACTGCCCAATGACCCTTTACTATGCTAGGGCTAGCAGGTGCTGTAATGTCTGATTTGTGCTGAGCCCTAGATTATCAAGGTTTTGGAAGCTTGGACAGGGACTTTTTAAAGACATCAGTGCATGATAGTCTACTGTGTATTTCTGTGGAAAGAATGTTGCTGTGTACTGTTCACAGATCATGTCTGTTTGTGAGAGGGAGGCTCCAATCAGGCTAAGTACTTGCATATCTCACATATAGATAATAATGAACAAGCAATAATTCATTATCTGTAAGTATCAGACAACTAAGAGTGGAAAAGCTGTCTGGCCTTCCACATTAGAGCAACAATAGAGTAATTTATTAATAGGTGGTTTGTTTGTTGTGTAAAAATAAATAAGTAATATTACTAGAATATGGCTTAAGACTGTGGTGGTGGTGCTGCGATAGCATTGTCACCTCACAGTTAGACGTTGCCTGTTCGATTCTTAGTTAGAGCGTCTTCTGTGTAGCAACATGCGTGAATGGGCGTTCCTTCATTGAAGGTTGTGCATTAGGCCCGGCAAGCCAGTACGTAAAAATCTACTGCCAATCATTAGTGGACCGGAGTTCCACTGTGGTGACCCCTAACCAGGAAAAGCCGAATGACACAAACAAACAAACTAGAATATGGCTTAAGAATTTATTTAAAATGTCTCACATTTCTAGTGTGGAGGGAGTAATGAATTCTTCTTCATCTTTCAGCTTTTCCCAGTTAGGGGCAGCCACAGTGGATCACCTTGTCCGTTCATGATTGGCAGTGGAGTTTTTATGGTGTTGAGTTGCCAGCCTGGCGCCCAACCTTCCACAGAAGGCACACACATGCACACACTCACACCTAGGGTCAATTTAGAGTGTCCAATCCACTTACAGCATGTCTTTGGGATGTGGGAGGAAGCCAGAGCACCTGGAGGAAACCCACACAACCACAGGGAGGACATGCAGACTCCGCACAGAAGGCACCCTAGCCAAGGGTCAAACCAAAGAACCTCTTGCTGTGAGGCAGCAATGCTAACCACTGCACCACCACAGCCACCTTGGAGGAAGTAATGAATACAAGATGAAAAATAATAGTTCCTGGTTATCTAAAATAGTACTGGTCTCAAATCTACTTTGTAGACATTGTGTGAATACAGATATTGTTTCTTCATATGCTCATAGCAAATTACTAGGATAATGGCTTAACAGCCCTTACAAGCCTAGACAATATAACCGATTTTACCCAATATATGACACCTGGGGGAAAAAGGATGGCAAGGGTTTGTGCCTATGCCTTTAGTATCTTACAGATTGTTCCTGTCTACAGGGGGCATAGGCACTACCCAGATGTGAACTTGTGATTCCCCATCCATTGATCAAAACTGTATTTGAAGAGGTCCAGGGAAGGGCTCTACTTACAGTGAATAAGAAGCATGTTCCAAAGAGGGGGCAACCAGTGAGACATCTGTGTCTCCAGCACGTTTTGTTTGAGTCACTGACTAAGTTTAGATCTCTAGATTGGGGAACCCTCATGCTATTTGACTTTTGGATGAGTAGCAGCTCCATGAGGGCTGGATTTGTGAGCATTTTGTAGGTCAGACATAGGTTGCCCCTTAGTAGTCAGTAAAGGGAAAGGGCTTTTAGTCTGTTTGCATAGGATATGATATTTACACCATGTATTTTCTTTGTGAGGAATCTCTGAGATCATTCCAGCTGCTATAAGTGCCTACTCAAGTACATGACAAATGGTGCATTGTACTCGATTATTAGTCTAATGAAGGCTGAGTACAGCAGGACTATAATTTCCTAGGATCTGAATGCCATACCTTTATTTATAAGCTGTACCACATAGAAGGGCATCTTCACCACTGTGGACACATAGGTCCATAGGTGTGTACAAGCCTAGCCCATAGGATTACTCTGGCATCGTGCCACCCAACCTTAGTTCCTAGTGCCTCTGTCGAGTAGAGCAACTGGAGTGATCCCCAGGGTGAATTTTCTATTTCCCATCCACTCATCAAGATTCATCTTGAAGAATGCCAGTGAGGTGCTCTGCTTGACATGTATGGGAAGTCTATTTCATAGCATGGGCAGTCTCGGGTTATGAACCTGTCCCTCCAGCATGTTCTGTTGATTGTGTTAATGAGGTTGAGGTCTCTGGAGCGTATGGTGCGGTGGGATTGGGATTTCTTTACATGTAGCATTTCTAACAGAACTAGGTCAGACATGGCTTTATAAGTCAAGCAGAGACTGCCTCTAAGTAGGCGATATGAGACACTGAATAGTTGGGAGTTTTTTTGAGTCTGTCCATATAGGACAAGTGTTTAAGGCCTAGGATCCTCTTTGTGAGGTACTTTTGCGGCCTCTCCAGTTGTTGCAGGTGTCTATTAAGGTGCAAGCCAAATGGGGCATTGTACTCAATGATTGGCCTAATGAGGGAAGAGTAGAGGGAGATAATGACCTCTTCCTGGATGTAAAACTCTTAATAATGAGATGTGCCACATAGAAGGACTTTCTGACCACAGTGTTAATGTGGTGGTCAAAAGAGGGGTTGCTGTCAACCTGTGTTCCTAGATCTGTTAACACCTTCTGCATTCAGTGGACTACCATTAATGTGGTAATTCAAGGAAAATGGGTTGTTCCCAAGGGGGATGACAACACATTTTTTGGCACTGAGCTTAAGGCCATGGTTCTGACACCAGTCATTGGTCTCATTGAGGCCTTTCTGCAGGATGTCAACATCACTTGGGGAGTTAATAATAGCTCCCAACTTGCAACCGTCTGCGAACTTTGTCAGACAGAGTCTCTTTATGTTGGCCTGGACTTCAGAGAAGTAGATACTAAACAGGAGAGGATCCAGGACCGAATCCTGTGGGACTCCACTCGTGACTGGTCGGCAGTCTGACTTAGAGTCAGCTACTTTCACACTGTGGGTTCTGTCTGTGAGCCAGTTTGCAATCCACCTAGTGACACAGGGGTTGATGCCTAGCTTAGTGAGTTATTATATGATTTGTGAGTGGGGAATGGTATCAAAGGCCTTGGCCAGATCAAGGTAGGCTGTATGAACTACCTCCACAGCTCTGGTGACTGACTCAAAGAAGTCTACCAAGTTGAGCAGGCATGATCTACCCTTCATGAAACCAAACTGTGTAGGATCCAGAGTTTGGAGATTCCCTATATCCTTGTTTATTAGGTCCATGATGATGCGTTCCATAGCTTTGCATATTAGATTCATCAGACTAATGGGGCGATAATTCACGGGGTCTGTAGTCGCTCCTCCTTTGCGGAGAGGGATGACTGTAGCAGTGCGCCATTTGGTAGGGACAAAGCCTCAGGTGAGGCTGTGATTTAACAGAGCACACGGGTAAGGTGCCAGTTCACTCTGTAGTTCATGTAGAACACAGCCAGGGATATTGTCAGGTCCCATCGAAGCTGTATTCCTGGCCTTGGACAGTGCTGTTTTAACCTGTGCAGCAGTAATACTGGGTGCCTGGCAATCTACTGATACTGTGATTGGTCCTTTGAGGGGGTAAAGTTAGTACTGAATCTGTTGGCCAGTATATTGGCATTAACTGTTGGCTCGGTATAGGATGTTACATTGTGCAGTAGCTCAGCGCAAACCTGGGTATTGCCATGGAGATTCTTTCTTGTGGTTGTCTTTACTATCTGCTGCAATTCTGTTTTCATAGCTAACTTTAGAAGATTTGATGAGGGATCTCAACCTTTTCTTGAGGCTGATAAGGGAGTTTTTCCAGTCTTGGGACTTCACCTTATTCCGCAACAGTTTTCTCCTTCTGTTGTAGAGTTTGTTTATGGCAGGGGACCACCAGATTGGCTTCCTTTTTTTTTTGAAGAGAGCATCTTGGTTCTATTGGGTATAGTGAGATCCATGCATTTGTGTACATGTACGTACAGTGCACCGGTGTATGATTCAACGGTCATACAACTATTCTCCATTTGCATGGGTACCATGATGTTAGCCACCTCTATTTTTAGGAGCCCAAAGTTAGCTTTGGAGAAGTTTTTCATGGTGGTTACCTTTGTGGGGGTGGGGAGGGGGCGGGAGGGATGTGGATTTCCAAGATGATTAGTTTGTGGTCAGATCTAACCAGGGAGGAGTTGACTACTGGTGTAGAGCAACAGTTGCCCATGTTAATAATGACTAGGTCAAGTATGTTGCTACCTCTAGTGGGGGCAAGAAAGAGCTGGTCTAGGGCACTGGAATTAATGAATTCCAGAAAGCACTGGGCAAGTGTATTGGTACATGAGTAGTTTTCCCAGCTAATGGAGGGTCAGTTGAAGTCGCCCAGAATGAGAACGTTAGATTGATTAGGAACGTGGAGTGTGAGTCTTGGGACATGGTTGGGGACCTATAGCAGGCTATGACCTGAATCGTTGTCTTACCCAATGTTAGCTGCACCTGAAGTATCTCAGATACGTTATGTTGGGCTACCAGTCTGGAGGTGTGCGCATCCTTTATGAATATGGAAACACCACCACCTTTGGAGCTTCTGTTCAAGTTCTGGGGCCGAAAGGTGTGGAATGAGTTATAGCCTGGTTGTGCAGGGGTTCTTTTTGCTGCCTAGAAACCAGGTCTCTGTTACAGCACAAATGTCGATGTTCTCCATTTCAAGGAGTGCTTCGAGTGAGTGCATTTTGAGATTTATACTTCTAGTGTTGAGCAGCATGACTCTCAGATTGCATTTGTTTGTAGCTGTTATGGTGGTAATTTGGCCTTTGTACACCACCTAAAAAAAGCACTATAGGGGTGGCAAGAGCCTTGGCTAGTATCTGGAAGTTCAGGGGTAACAGATGCAGGCCATCTCTGGTGAAGCATCGAGATCAGTCAATCATGTAATCCCAGGCAGACAGATACTGGATCCCCTTAGACTGATACCAGAAACATAGCCAATTGGTCAATAAAACTGCCCAAATGGTCAATAAACTACAATTTCTGGGCCAAAAACTACTCCTCTTCTAGTAGATAGGCTACCTAGTACTTACCACTCCCACTGATAAGCATGAAGGCTTCCCTCCAACACAGAAAGGCTTGGGGGGCTCAGAAGCTTACAAACAGTCCTGGATACAACAAATCTGGATCTGGACTAGACTAGTTAAAGGAAAGGCGGGAAACAAGCGCAAATGTGTGCTTTTAAACCAGAAAGTTGAAAGAGATGGGAAAACTGCCCAAACAGCCAATAAACTACAGTTTCTGGGCCAGAAACCACTCCTCTTGTGGTCGATAGGCTACCTAGTCCTTACCACTCCCACTGATAAGCTAGAAGGCTTCTCTCCAACACAGAAAGGCTTGCTGGGCTCAGAAGCTTACCAACAGTCCTGGATACAGCAAATCTGTATATGGACTAGACTAGTTAGAGGACAGATGTCAGTCAAAGTTTAGGCTATCTATCTGTGTACCTAGATCTCTCACCTCTGAGTCTATTCTTAGGGGTTTGCTATTGATGCTGTAATTTGCAAGGGTATTTTTTCACATTTAGTTTTAGGCCATGCTTCTGGCACCAATCGTTTGTCTGATCTACATCCTCCCTGTCCTGTCCGTGAGCCAATTGGTTATCCATCTGGTTATGTAAGGATTTATGCTTAGATTTGTGAGTTTATTTACAATACCTAAATGGGGAATTGGGTCAAATGCCCTGGCCAGGTTGAGGTAGGCAGTATGTACTGTTTCACGCTTATCCATGGCCTTAGTGACTTTCTCAAAGAAATCTACCAGAGTCAATAGGCATGACCAGTCCTTGACAAAGCCAAATTAGGTTGGGTCTCGTGTTTGGAGGTTTCCTATGTCATTATTTATCAGGTCCACAATAATTCTTTCCATGGCTTTGCATAGAAGCCTAGTCAAATGTATGGGTCTGCAATTCCTGGGTCAGTAGATGGTCCCCCTTTATGCAGAGATATGCCTGCCACTGTCCTTCACTCTATTGGGACAAAGCCAGTCCAGAGGCTGTAGTTAGAGAGCTTAATGGGCCTGATAAGTCCTGATTTACCTGCTGTTTAAGAGGTAACCTGGTATATTGTCAGGTCACAATGAAGCCATGTTTTTATCTTTAGAGAGCGCAGTGGCATCCTGTGCATTGGTGATAATGGGCAGTGCAGTGATTGTTGGTATTAATTTTGAGAAAGAACTGGGAGTGATGGGGGGGAGTGATATCTGACCTAAATTTGTTGGCCAGCAGATTTGCTATATCTTCTGGATGAGCATAGATGATGACATCTACAACTAATTCTGCACATTTTGGGTGTTGCCTTTAAGATTGCAGACATAACTGAAAATGCCTTATAGTTATCCTTAGCTTTGAGGGACTTTTACCTCTATTGTGCACATTTTATCTTATGTTTTCATAGGAATTTCTTTCTTTGGTTGTACAACCTTTTAATACCAGGGGTCCACCAACATGGCTTGTTTTTGAGAATTGACCTGGGTTTATTTCAGTCTGTTACTGCCATTTCTATGCAATTGTTTATATGGTCACCACCGCTTTTGTGTATGCCTCTGCATAGGTTTCTGTGTTTTGTGGATTGGGGGAGCGTGGGCACTAGCTATGCCATCCCTTAATAGGGTGTACTTTACCTTAGAGAAGTTCTTAAAGTTTTTTGAGGTAGGTGGGGCAGTCTAGCTTTACCAGTAGGTGTGAGAATGACCAGGTCTATTTGCAGAGAATTTGACAGTAGAAGAGCCTGCATTTATCTAGTGCAGCATTAAGGAGCAGTGCATGGAATGCTACCCAGGGTTAGGCCAAATGAAATAAACCAGTTGAAAATTTCCCAAGGATTCAGACAAAAATGCCTACTTCCAGATTCCACTAGCAGTTTATTTCTCTGCCACAGAACCACTAACACTGGTTCTTAGAAATAGCTGGACAAATTATAAGATAGTAGTAAAATTTAGGAAAAGCAGAGAATACAAAATCAGACACCAGTAACAGCCAGATCAGAACCTTTTTTTTAGTAAACAAAAAGCACAGTAAAATATTTTCTCATTGTCTGCTGACCACTAACTTCCCTTTTCATAAGCGTCATCATCCAGGAAAGTCATTAGGGATTTCTGCTTTGATCCTAAGTCCCGGCTGTCTCCAATGGTTGCAGTGTCACATGCTCTACTGAAGTGCAAATAGAAATGGTAGACAAGCTGCTACAAGAATTTGTAGTGAGCGTGTGAATGGAAAAAGACTGCATTGTTAAACCACAAAAAATGTGGTCAACAACTTACAACCTTGACTAAAACAAATGTTTTTGTCTCCGTACTCCTGTGTCTTTAAATATACTAACTGCGTAAAATGTAACCTTACTGCTAACTGGAAACTTAGTGAAATCATAGTTTCACTACATCATTCAGAACACACATGACTCTTCAGTGTAGTGAGGATTTAATTAGATGTATTTAATGAATCTCATAACGCTTAAGAAACCCTTGAATAAAACACATCTACTCCTTTCTGAATGTAAATTCACACGGAGGCAATATAAAGTGCTGTTTATAAATCATTATATATGGCTGGCTCAGTGCTTCTGGTGTTATAAACCTGGACTTCTGGACCATCTCTGCTTCACATTCCAAATAAAATATTCTGGGACTTTTCTTAAACAATGGGTAGAAAACAAGAGCTGGACTGTAACTTAATATGTAAAAAAATATGCTACAACATAACTTTCAATAACACTCCAGTATGGGTAAGCACAACTTTCTCCATGATCTTACACTTTCACCATGCATGCGTCCTAAAGTGATTTACAGTTAGTCTGTAACATCTTGTGTTGGCAGTATGTGCAGCTGGATAGCCATGTACTTGAATGCCCATTTGCTTCATGAAAAAGGGAGTACAATTCTAGACTAAAATGTAAATACTGCTTAATTTGTAGGAAACACAATGCCCCATTTATTCAAAGCCAGAAATGGTGGCAAAACTGAATCTTTGTAATAATATGGAACAGTCATCACCCCCCCCCCACCTTGTCAATAGTATGTAGTCATTTACAAACAAGAAAACATGCACTTGAGTATTAATATGTTTCCATTCGTAGATTACACTCAGTTGTTCCACTCACCTTCAAAAACTCTGTGACAAAAATACTTCTGGAAAAAGCAGTCGCCTTATCCTTGAACCTTTCTGTAATGGGAAGGAAAGGGGTAGATATGGATTTCTGAGGACCTACTCGGGAGCAGCATAGGCAGCCTACTCATCCTTATAAGTCTGACAAGAATTGAACACATCTGTAAGGTAACTCATAAAACAGCCCACCAGATTGAATGAAATGTTTATTTTTAAAATATCTCTGGACTGTTTTTCTTGTAAGAGTCTAACTACAGCCTTAATATGGTTACAGAAAGTGTTTAAAAATCCTGCCCTCAATGGGAAGGAAAATTTAGAAAGCAGAGGTGGTGGTCATTTGGCAGAACAGTAGTACACAGTGCAGACAGTGTTGTTGCCTCACAGCAAGAAGATCCCCGGTTCAGTTTTCGGCTGGGGTGCTTTCTGTGCAGAGTCAGCATGTCCTCCCCGTGTTCACTTGGGTTTTCTCCAGGTGCTCTGGTTTCATCCCACATTCCAAAAACATGCAGCAGGTGGACTGGATACTCTAAATTGGCCAAAGCTGTGAGTATGCATGTGAGTGTGTGGTGTGGAAGAATAACCGTCGTAGGGATAGCCACCCAGCGGTAAACCTTGGCACTAGATCATTTTCACTGCTGAAAGAGACACCCTGACCTCATGTGCAAAAATGGGAAAAAGAGGTTGTGGGTTGATGAATTAATTATTGAAACAGATCTGTAGCAATTGTTCGACCCAAGACTTTTTGTTGGATTGCTAAGAACAGTTAATAATATTTTTATAGTGCCAGGTGTAGTACTATCACTTTCTATAATTTTAAAGTCAGGTCAAATTGAAGGCACTTTCTATCAGAACAGCATATACAATTCCAGTGAGGTTTGGCTATGATGGGGGCTTTCCCCCAAAGAACTAGACGAGCATTATCCCTTGCTTCCAGTACAGAGAAAGGGATGGCCAAGGTAATGACTTCTCAATGAACTGGAGGAATTTCAAACCAGCAAAAAAGTCCCACACTTTCTTATTAAAGCTGCCCTGACCTTTTACTGGACCTCGATACATCTGAGCACAATGTCCATCAAAGGACTAGTGCTCAAACTCAAATAGGAGCTTCCGCTTTCTTACTAAGTTTTAGTAGCTTTCTGTGTCTTCTCTCTCTCCCCCATCTCTTCTTCAAGTGGAAGTCCAACGTTTGGCTTAGATTCTCTCTTATAGCTCTCACTTTATTATCTGCATGGTTTAAGCAACACTGCACCCCTTGTTTTACAAAGGCACTTTACTCTAACCTGGCCTTCATATAGTCCTTCACAGCTGCCTTTATGCACATTTGGCTTTAGAAGCCATGCGAATATGCTTTCAGTTCAGAATTAAGGGCATGACAGATGGCTAATATTAACCAATAATCAAGCCAGCTAAGTGACTGCAGGGACTGACTGCAACATCTGAAGCCTGCACTCAGAACATGCAACAGTCTCCAATGTCCACCAACTTCTCGCCCTTCACCAGCTCCTACAGCATGTTTTGCACTCTACAACACTGTATTGTTTTACTATGTTTTGTTCTGGAAATATTCTTCAGTATAAGTATCTTTATAAATGTGAAATACTGTTGTATTTCTCCCTATGGTTGGATCTAGCTAATGAACAACCTATGACAGCATTAAAGATTTCCCTTCCCCCATTCATTATGACAGGATTTTCAATACTGATAGCCTCAAACTGACGCGTGAGTAAAACAAGAAAGGTCGGGCTTTCTGTAATCAGGCCAAATACTTTCACCAATAAGACATTTCCTCTAGGTGTAGAAAATTTGCCCTTTAGCCTTCTACCATTCATTTCATGACTATGTTCCAAAGAAACAATCTTAGACGTCAGTCCACCAACATCAACTCCTATGACTTACAGGTACATGGAGAGCTTTTAACTTTTGGGCTTGGCCTCTAACACAATAGACAACTGAAATGTACCCTTAACCACCTTGACTTTTGTAGGGAAAACAACATCAATTTCCATCGTTTTACTATAAGAGATAACTATAAAAATATAATAATAATAATAATAATAATAATAATAATAATAATAATAATAATAATACTTAGCATTAAGCCAGGATCAGATAATATATATTGACATCCAGTGACATATCTCTAGCCTCAAATACCACCTTTGATGAAGTAAAAGCAGCATGAACATACAAACAGCTTTATAAATCATGCAACTAAGTTTTCAGTTTAGACTTCACACTGCTACACCTGAGGTGAAGCAGACTTATTGTTATTCAAGGAAGACACAGTGTGTTTCTTCTCTTTAGATGACCCCCCCCCCCCAACTAAGCTGGTTAATATTAATCAAAAGTCAAGCCTGCCAAGTGATTGCTCAGATGGATATTAAATATATTAATATTAATATCAAAAATACATCTCTAGTGCTTCAACTAGCATCATTTATGCAGTAAAAACAGTAATAACATGCAAACCTATTCACTGGAAACAACTTTAGGAGTCATGCAACCATACTTTCAGTTCAGACTATAGGCTACTCCACCCAGTATTCATCTGGAATGAGTCCATGTTTGTTTAGGCAACAAAACCTAGTTCAAGTGTAATAACAGCACCACATCCATGATGAGGCTCAATGGCTATCGTGCCTTCAAGCCTACTAGAAATAGTGGAGGTATCTCATTGTTTGTCAAAGCCTACTAGAAATAGTGGAGGTATCTCATTGTTTGTCAAAGCCTACTAGAAATAGTGGAGGTATCTCATTGTTTGTCAAACCTACTAGAAATAGTGGAGGTATCTCATTGTTTGTCAAACCTACTAGAAATAGTGGAGGTATCTCATTGTTTGTCAAAGCCTACTAGAAATAGTGGAGGTATCTCATTGTTTGTCAAAGCCTACTAGAAATAGTGGAGGTATCTCATTGTTTGCCAAAGCCTACTAGGAATAGTGGAGATATCTCATTGCTTGTCAAAACCTACTCGAAATGATGGAGGTGCCTCATTGCTTGTCAGGGACTTTATCCCTTCCAAATTGATAACCTTGGCTGCACTCCAGTAAGCTCAACTAGGTCAAGCTCATACTAGGTAAGACAGAATTTCAACTTATAGTTTTGCTCTTAAATCCCTCCTATGGCTCCACAGGATCATGAAATCTTCCTGGCATTCCTTGAAAATACCCCTATAACAGACGTTTCTCTAATTCTCAGTGAGTTCAATTATCCCTCTATAGACTGGAGTATTATAACTTCTAATACTGGATCTGCACAACATTTCTGACAAGTGGATACTGTAAAATCCCTGAATCAAGTTTTCCAAACTCCCACAGAGGGGATAACATTCTGTACCTAGTTCTAAAAAACTTGATTCTAGCAGGTTCTCTGCCCCAGGGGGATCTCTCATTAGGTAAGTTGGACCATAAATTGGTTACTGTTACCATCAGAACATGCACCCCCTTGACAATCAACACCACCTTCCTTAGAAATGTCAGAAAAGGGAACCTTTTAAAATTGCACAGTGAAATCTCAGAATTAACCCATGTTAACCCCATAGTGGATACAAGATATGCAGCTGCCCATGCCAAGGATCTCCGTGCTCTTTTTAGATAAATGCATTGAAAGGGCCTTCCCTACCAAACCAAAGTCAATTACAACCCACCCTGGTTGTCACAGTAGATACTGACAAATTACACAATAGAAGTAAGAAACTGTTGAGATTACCTTGAAAGGCTAGAACCTATCATCGCAAAGAGAATAAAAAATCCCTCACCAAGAAATTACAGGCAGCTTTGAAGATGAGCAAAGCTAGTTTCTGAGATTAAGGATAAATATAAATATTTCTTTGGTTACATTAGAAAACTAAGGAATAATTCCCATCTCTCCTCCAAACTTATTGATAATGACACCTTAGTCTGAAAGACATTGCCAACTTTGTTGCAAACCTCTCCCCTGAAACTATCATCCCTATACCAAACATCCTAGAGTCACTTCCCAGGCCCCACCATCTTAATTGCTCATATCCTTAAAGCACTTTCCAAGATCAAAACCACCTCTTCATTGGGTCCTACCAATATACTGGATTGTGTAATATAGTTTCAAGAAGGTTCTTGCCGATCACCTCCTTCATTTGTTCAACCTAAGCCTTGCCACAGGGTGTGTTCTTGAGTTATAGAGCACTGTGGTGGCGATGGCCCTCCATAATGGTGGCCACAGCATTGACTGGGGTAACTACAGACCTTTTACTCTTAATAGTCTTGTCTGTATCCTCACTGACCTCATAATGCAGGACATTAATAATTTGAGCTGGCTTGATTCACAACAATTTTAATTTTTTAAGCACAGGTCATACCTGCTAAATCTTGTGAGCTTCTTTGAAAAGACAGGCAATGGACAGTGGTAACTATGTTCACATTGACTTTATGGATCTAATAAAGGCATCTGACACCATGTCACCTGATGAGATTGTTAATAAGCTAATGGCCTTAAACACTGATCCTGTTTGTTAAGTGGGATTTTAAACTAGCACAAGTCAGGAATGCCTCCTCAGTTTAGAGAAAATGTGACCAGTGTCAGTCTTCAGAGTTATGTACTAGGACCCCTCCTTTTTGGCATTTATTTCTCTGACCTAAAAATGGACAAGAAGGCACTCTAGTGGACTAAGTTCACTAATGATTTTAAGCTGGATGTAGTTAAATCAACCAGTCATGAAAATAATATCCTTAAACAGACATGTACTAACTCTTGGTGTACAGGAAAAGACATGAAATTAAATGCTAAGAAATACAGTATCATCTCATTCAGGAAACAACCAATTCCTACTACCTACTTTATCAATGATAACTTACTCTCTACTGAGACTGTGACTTGGACAACTTGGTTGATGGCTCCCTCTCCTTTGATCACCATGTAGCAACTGTAGTCTGAAAATCCTTCTACATCTGTCAATTAATGACAAACGGCATTTCAGCTAAAACAAGAGAAGTTATTGTTCCCCTGTACTCTGCACTGATTACACCAGGTATAGAATATAATGCACGCTTTGACATGCATCTCATTGGACACATCAAAAAACTTGGAGAAAACGCAGAGGTTCCTAACAAAAAGGATCATGGGCTTCAGAATTCTTAGCTATCAAGAGATGATGAAGTCACTCTCATGTACTTGGTGTCATTTAGGGTCTTGAGAGAAAACCTGTGCCTTGTTTCCATGCGCTTAGTACCCTATGATCTTTGACCTCCAATGTATTGTACAGTGTAATTAAAACTAGTACAAGAGATCTCCATTTACATCATGTAATAAACAAAGCTAACTAGAGAGAAATGTGACTGCATGTCAGCTTTCAAATATAGCTTAAGCAAATGGACGAGTGTCCTAAAGTTGTGCCCTAAAATTCGCTTCGGAATATACAGGTACAGTTCTCTTTGAAAAAGTTGGTAGGCCTGAGGGTGGTTATTTACAAGGCACTCATGGCCTATGACAGACTAGAACCAAAGAAATATTGATGTTTGCTCCAAAAGTGCCCGTAGTGTGTTGAAGCAGAAAAAGCAATAAATGGCAAAATAGCCTCAGGTTTGATGTAGTTTAAAAGTTTAATATTATAACAGACTATAAGAAACATTAAGCCCTTTCATCCATAATAATGAGTAAGACTTCATCAGAACTGTTAATATTCTCCGCAATGCACACAACAATTCAATTACACAATTAGCAAACTAACCAATCAAAGCAGTGAATGAATTTAAAATGCTACAATAGACAAACAGCGAATAATTATATGATGAAAATTGTGTATAAAACATATAAAACCACTGCCAAATTGAATTATTATAATGCAGCTACTCTTAATTTTAGCACACTATTTACAGAAAGCATGTCATTTAAGCCAGGTAAAGTAGTGGCATTTAATCTTAATTGCCACTGGAGCTCATAGAACTCTAGTGCATTTTCCCAAATCACCCTCTTGGGTTGGGTAGAACCTGCTCCAGAATAAAAAATAGAGACTTTACATTATTTACACACATTTGCTTATGTTTATACAAAGTATTACTTTCTTGCTGAGTTTTGATTTCATAACAGTGTTACCCTTGTTACTTTACCAATATAGAATGAACAGCAGTAGTCACAAAATGCTATACAAATCACTCCAGTAGTGTTACAATCACATGTCCTGATGAACTTAAGTTCTTGTGGTATCGTTGTTAATTCTAATACGTGCCCCTGAAATATGTGTTTACACTGTCGCCATGATCCACATTTCAACATGCCTTATTTCTATTAACACTATTATTTATTTTACCATAAACATTTTCTCTTCCTAACTTTTTTTTTAAGTTCAAATGTCGCTTAAAAATAAAAAGAGGTGCTGATCCTAGCTTTGTAGTAATGCTTGTATCACTCTGTATAAGCTTGCAATTATTCATAACTATATTTTAATAGCATTGGAGCCATTATCGAACTTGATAACCACAGTATTTTCATATTTTTTTCTTTTATATCATAAGTCACACCCTTATTAATTCCTTTACCTAAAATAGGGTAAAAACTACCTTGCCTTTTCAGTAATACTTTGTTGATGTCTTCAAGTGAAGTAGATGGATAGCCTCTATTGAGAAAGTAGCTGGATAGCCTCTATTGCGAAACATATCTACCAACTTATTTCCATCAAAAAACATCCATTGTCAGATACAATTCTGGAAATTCTCACCATCTGTCCTTTCACTAAGCCCCTGTTTTGAAAAGGTGGATGATTGCTGGAATAATTTAAAAAGTTGTTACAAAAGGTCGGTTTTCCATATAACCTTGATTTAAGCTTGTGGGCTTCAAGATCTTTATATAATGTAATATCTACGTATTTAATACTACTCAATGCATATGTAAATGTAAACCTTAAAAAAATCAGTGGTGGAATTTAAGAAGGATACAAAATCATGGAGTTTGATTACATTACCATTCCAAAGTATGAATATATCATCCAGAAAGAGTACATAAGTGACCACTTTGTTCATATATTGTGAGGTAAAGATTTTCTGTTGCTGCCAGTACCAAAGTACAACACTGTCGTATAAAGGGGTACAAGCAGTCCCCATTGCTAAACCAGTTATTTGCTTTTAGTATTTGTCCTCAAAATAAAGACAATTATTCTCCAACAATATTTCCATAAATTCTGCTAGCATACTGACATCTGTATTTTGCAGAGTCTTACACTGCAAGCATTCCTCTCAAAACCAGTCAATGGCTATATGGTGACGAGGTATACATGAAAATAAGTCAGTAACATCAATTGAGAGCAATGACCAGTCATCTTGGTAAAACTCTTATTGTATATGTTCCAATAAATCCCATGAAACCTTGTAAATATTTGGAAAGTTGCTTAGAAAAGGTTTCAAAGTTCCATCATTATAAACCACAAGGTGGTGGGGTTTTGATCCTGCTGCAGATACTATAGATCGTAGGGGATGTTCATGAATATTTTTATGTATTTTGGGTATCCCTAAAATGGCTGGAACCACTGGATTTCCACCATTAAAAATGTATACAAGTGACGATCAAATTTAAACTTTGGTACATGAATCATTTGCTAAACAATCTTAAGTGTGCTTCACAAACAGATTCATGGTTAAAATAGAAAATCTTAAAACCATTAAATTCATGTAGAGAGGGATAACTTTTATGATCAGAAATTGCTTAAATACTGCTTAAAGCAGTAGCAACCTCATTGAATGTTTGTGTCTCCCCTGATAATTATGGTAGGTTGATACCAAGTAATAACAGCTCTGGCTCTCCCTGTAACTCCTGTGTATATCCTTCCCTCTCTGTGCTATCCTCTCTGAATGTCTGAGTGGGGAACTATACAGCGTCTAAAAAATTGCCACCTGTAACATTGGTGTCGATATCACTCTGATAATTGTTATTTTGGTAGGACTTATTAACCCTGCTCACGCTCATAGAGTCTGCAGATGTTGGTTGTTTAAAGTTAAGCTTTCTCCTTTGCATGTTCAAGTTCATCCTTATTAAGTTTATTAGATTTTTTAACCTTAACGTTATCAAACACCATCTCTACATTTCTAAAAACTTCATCATATTCTAGTGACTTCACATCATATAATAAATCATATTTAAGTGAAGTCTCCAGTGCACTGATCTCATCTTTTCATTTTCATTAAATTTAATTTATATCCTCAATAGTTTACAGCCACAATCATCAAAGACTGAAATATGTTCATTAAATAAGGAACGGTCTTTAGTGATTCCACTGGAGAACTTCCACAGTCTTAACCCCTTTCTGACCCTTCCTCTTGACACACATTCTTTTAAACATACATTATATAAATGGAGCATTTTGAATTTTAACATTTTTTTTCTCGAAAGCCTTTAACTGTTTATTAAATGTCAAACGTACTTGCAGTGGGACAGTTTTAGAGTGAAATTCCCCATGTGTTTCCTTAAGCTCTACTGACTGGGTCTTATGCAAAGAAACTACAGCAATACCAGCAGAGGGCTAGAAATCTCCTGAAAACAAACCAATAACTGGACAAAACAGGAGACAATTCTCGGTAATAAACTCAGAACCAAAGAAATACAGAGGCTCACGTCCAAAGTGCCAGTAGTGTGTTCAAGTCCAAAAAACAATAAAAGGAAAAACAGCCTCAGGCTCCATGTAGTTTAAAAGTTTAATATTATAACAGACTACAAAAAATGTTAAGCATTGTTGTAGCATTTTAAATTAAGTCAGTGCTTTGAGTGGTTAGTTTGTAAATGTAATGTATAATTGAATTACTATATAAGTGCATTGTGCAGAATATTAACTGTTCTGATGAAGTCTTGCTAGTTATTATGGACAACATTCTGTTAATTATAGTCATGTTGCCTACAGTTGCAATGTCCTCTCCTCTTTTATAAGAAGTACTTGAAGAATGAGGAAGATAGGATTGCAGGTATACATCATTGCATAAAAACCTCCAAGCTTTCTTAAAAGAGACCACTCAGTGAAAAAGATATTGCACTCTAAATCATGATAGCGAGGTTGAACACCAACAGCACAATTAGCATCACAGAAAGCAGCATTACATTCATATTCTAAACAGCTTTTTATTAAAAAGCTGATGTTATTATTTAATGCCTTATGGAAGGCATGTTTAACTAAAACCAAAGAATACCCATTGTTGACAAAAAAACAAAACAATTTGTTTTGCTCCTCAAAGAAAACTAGTATTAAGGCTACATGCTCCTTTGTTAGAAAGCAAGACTCCACAAAGAAGAGATCACCACAAATGTTTTTTTTTTTTGGGTGGGAGGGCAGGTTGATGAAAGAAGAGGTGCACAACTTGACACAGACTTCCTGAATAATTTAGTAATAACTCTCAGACCTGCATTACCTTGCAAATTAAGATTTAAACATTAACAGCAAACAACTTACACTGAAAAATAGAAATTGCATCGTATCTGTTTTTATTCAGGTGTTGAATAATGAGGTACTGTTATGGGGTCCCTTTTAAAACTAGCACATTATCAATGCTGGGAAAATATCAGACTACATGATAAAGAAAAAAGTGTCAACAAGTCTCATGGAGAGATTAGTATATGTAAGGCCAAAACTAGGATCACATGACATTACCACATATCTGCTGAAGCACTTAATATTAATTTATATTCTCCATATAACAGTCAGATAATTCCATGATATAATTAGCCTTAGGACTGTTGCCTAAAAAAGAGTTTCATTGCCTCTAGATCAAAGGTGTGTTTGATGCTGGTATATACACTATAAATGTCAAACGACAGCCAGTACGGATTAGTTGGCTATCTGAAATCCCATGCTTTCTGCAAGAAATCAATGAAGTTCGGTGAAATCACTTATGTAAGAAGGCACCCTCTGACCATACATTGTTACAGGGAAAGTAGTAACTTTCACCCACATAGCTGATACGAACAGGCACACAGGGTTTACTTGGGGGCTGATCTAAACTTTTATGAATTTTATGGTTTCTCTGCCACAATTATCAAGTTCAGGACCATTAGCGTATTATAAAATCAAAGGAATGTTCTTATGAAATAAAGTTGTCAAATTATTTTTAGCTGTAATCCTTCTTCTTAACAAAGTAGTGATAGCTGATATTTTTTTTATACATTGGGTCTCCAGTGATAACCAGGCTGTTATGCACTTGAGACACAGAGGACAACAACTTACCCTAAGAGTGAAGCAACCAATCGAGAACAAATAATGATCTCAGTTATGATCTGACAGACCTCATCATAATTCTTTATTCTGAATGGAGCATCATTTGTTGCAGTGAACTTAAAAAGTTGGAGAAAAAATGTTTCACAGATTATAAAATTGTAACACACTCATCACTACCGCATGAAGATTGGCCACCACTGAGTGCTGGAAGCTGTTAAAACTTTTAAATTTTTTCACAAAAAAACAATATGAAAAGTCTGGGCCAAGGGATAAACAGCTACTTGTCACTCTTTTGTGGTTGCCGCTAACTGCTGTGAATGATCTAACATGAGACAAGAGCTTGATAGTGCTAAGGGTGCTTAACAAAAGCTTGTTATACACATTTCTAATATCAGAAAGATGCTTAGCAATCCTGTTTTTTTTCACTTTTTGTAAGTAATTGCAGCACTTCTTGGACTACATACTGGACTATGGTCAGGTCTCCAATCACAGCTAGGTTGTTATGTTTTGAAGACATAAATGTCAAGAAATTCACCTTGAAAACAAAGTTTGAGAGGTGAATCTTGACATTCATGTCAACAACACATAACCTAGGTTATGATCTGAGACATATGATCACAATTTATTGAAATGTATAGAGCTTTATCTGCTCTCATGTGCTATAAAAGTTGATGAAAAAAGTCTGATTGTACAAAGTATTTTACAGCCTTGAAAGCTGTAACATGCTTACCACTGCCACAAAGAAAGTGGCCATCACAGAAGAATGGTGAGGCGCAAAGAAAAAGTCCAAATAAACTGTTATATGTCTTCTCTCCACTCTTATGTGGTGACTGCAAACTACAGATAATGGTCTGACATGACACTAACGCTCAGCAGCAGTAAGTGGTGCTTAACAAAAGTTTGTTATGCATATTTCTACCATCAGAAAGGTGCTTAATAACCTTGCTTTTCCCTGATTATGGAGCATAATGGCGGCAGTCCATGCATTGTATACATGTTCACTGTAATATTAAAACAGTCTGGTCTAAAAATCAAGAAAGGAAGATTTTGCGATTGTTTTAAAGCAACCATTTCTTATTTTGTTAAGTTAAATTCGGCATTGGGTTTACTGGATTTCAAACCCAATCATTATATAAAAAAAAAATTATAAAAATACCAAGCATAGGAGAGACCTCAGAAAGGAAGAATAAAGTGCTTTGTATCTAAACCATCCAAGGCATTTTCATGAACTTCAGTGATACCATCAGATAAAAATGTAAAACATGCTTTCCTAACAAGTTTGAAATGTTCTGCTTTTATTAAGTGTCCCCTTCTGTGATTAACAGGAATGAATTTAAAACCCTGCTTCATATCAGAAGCCTGATATTTGGTTAGCTGAATGACTGAAATATCACAACAGAGATTTGAACCATTATTAAAATGAACAGGGTTATAGAAGAGATCACTGAAACAATGTCTGGTATATTGTGAAAAAGTACCTTAGTTTCAAGTCCTATGTTGTTTGGACTCCAGGAAGACACTGGGGTAGAAATGTGATACACCATTAAAGTTAATTGTTCTTCATTGGAATCAGACTCTTTAAAATGAAAGTTCTGCCAATTATTTTTTCCGCCACTTCTTCCTATGCTAAAGAGCTGCTCACTGAAGAAGATGGATGAAGAATTAGCACTGTGAGGCATGGCATTCTTTCTGGAAGTCCCACTATCACACTTAGAATTACTATGTGTCTGAAATCCTGGAAGTGGGCTGCTACAATCCTGAGGTCTTTCTTATCCTGAAGGAGTGCCCTCTCTTTCATGTAATCATCAATGACCCGTTGTAGTATTCCTTCATTTTCTTTTCTGCTATTCATAATTCTGTTTTATCCTACACCAGTTACCACATGAATGAAACTGCCAAAAACATGCTTCATAATTTTAACACTGAGACTTGTTTGTTTGTGCCTTTCGGCTTTTCCCGGTTAGGGGTCACCACAGCAGAACTCCGGTCCGCTAATGATTGGCAGTAGAGTTTTAAGTGCTGGCTTGCCACGCCTAACACACAACCTTCAATGAAGGAACACCCATTCACGCATGTCACCACACAGAAGGCGCTCTAACTGAGAAATGAACGGGCAACGTCTAACTGTGAGGCGACAACTCTACCGCAGCACCACCACCGCAGTACTAATTTTAACACTGAGACTATTTTGGAATTTTATTTAGCCCTGCAGTAGCCACCACATCCTTCAACTTTCTAAAAGCTTGCTTCATTTCTGTGGATAATTTTTGCTGTTTTATAGCATTTCAGTCATATGCATACATATTTTATTTATTTATTATTTATTTATTTATTTATTTCCAGTTTGATGACTGGAGAGGTCCACTGGGCTCAGGGAGCCCGTTTTCAGTTGAGGCTCAGGGAGAAAAGCTCCACACTGCATAGTAAATACAGCAAAGTGCAGTGAAAAGAGTTACAAAATACACATTACATTTCAAGTTAGAGACATGAGCTGTTCCTTGGTTACATATAATCTAAATCTTTATGATGGCAGTAAAAAGATCATTTCCAGATAGAGGAGAATAAAAGGGGAAAATAAACTATTTACAATATATATATATATATATATATATATATATATATATATATATATATATGTATATATATACATTCATGATAATGTTGTTAGATAAGTTTACATTGAGAGTGAGCCCAGGTGTTCAGGAATTCAGGATGGAGTAGAGTTACTAGTAGGTTAGGTGGGGAGAATGCAGTTGCATTTCCAATTAGAGGAGAAGTATGAATGGAGCTGAGATTTAAAGTGATCAAAATTTTCAGAAGTCCTTAGTTTGGGGAAGGAGAGAATTCCATTTTTTGGCTAACAAAAAAGATAGGAGAAGCTGTCCAGCAGTACGGTTAGGTTTGTGGACAGTGATCATATTTTGGTGAGCAGATCTTAAGAGTTCTGTGTGGGGTGTATGGTTGTAGGATGTTAGTTAGTGCAGGACATTTAGTAGGTTTAAATATTAGCCTGTAGGCTGTAGTGAGTTGGAGGAAGTCTAGGAAGTTGGGGAGTTCTAGCCAATTTAACAAGTGGAGGGCAGTACAGTGATGGGAGGAGTATTTGGCTTTGGTGCCGAATTTTGAAATTTTGTTATAACAGATTTCCAGTTTGGAAGAGATAGAGGGAGATAGGTTGGTTAGTAAGGGAGTGCCATACATTAGTGAGGGTATTCTAAAGTATATCTGCATACATCAGCTAACAAACACTTCTGAAAGGCTGCTTCCACTTCAGCAGCTACATTAAAAAAGGAGCTGGCCATTTAAATGTTGTTAATCCATGGGGCACATCATCTAAGTCCACATATGTAATATATACATAAATATATATATATATATATATATATATATATATATATATATATATATATATATATATATATATATATATATATATCTATATATATATATATATATATATATATAATACATAATTCATCTGACACTGTGCCTCTTCCAAAATGTTTAAATGTCTAATATTCTGCATAAGATGGAACAGCTGCCTAACCACTAAGTGCATTTAAACTATTAGCTTTAATTACAACAAGCAAACTACACCAGCAACACTTGATCTAACTATCACTGCTAATTTCTAAGCAAATAAACAGCTTACCAGGAAACTCCAAGTGCATACTTATAGCCACAAAAACAGTCAAGACTGGCCTTAGGTGAAAAGGTGCCCTAGATGAAGATCTCCATGGCACCATTGACTTACTGCCCACTGCCCACCTGTGCACCTCCCCATTACACCCCCATGTCCTTCCATTCTGGTCTACCTACACCATCCATATGATTTTCTACTGCCTTTTCTCACATTTTGACTTTCTCTTCAATTCTTTTTACATCCTTTAAACACCTTAACTGGCCAAAACAACAGTCTTGGTGATGTTGGGCTCCTAGCTCCTAGAAGCCATGGATTCCTAGGTGCTCTGTGGTGCATTTTTCATTTTTTTTTTCATTTAATAACCCTTTCAACCTATGATGGCCTGAAGGAAAATCGTGACTATGGAAAGAACTTCAGTCATATTCTTCAAATTTGCTTTTTCCTGCATTCTTACAACACATGCAATCATGAAGCTTTAGCTGTTCCACGTACTACCATTTATTGAAAAAAGTGTAGGAGCATGAATTGTTTCATGGTTTTTCAAAGCCTTTCAAAGCCAGTAAAATACAGCACTGCCAAACAGACAGCAGCAGCATACCTCTCATCCTCTTTGCTTAGGAATTCTGAGCAAAGAGGAATCCTGGGCAAAACCAAAAATGGTGGAAGAGACAAAGGCCCAAAATCAGGAACAATTTTAAATTATTATAAAAGGTTTTGCATCAAAGTGTTTTTTTCTTAAATAACAAGTACGAAGATCTTAATGACTGCCATTATTAACTGACTGTAATCCTCAGTGATTTACCAAAAAATCAAGGGGTAAAAAAGAAACAAAATCAGGGACGTAAAATCAGGGACAGCTGAGAAATACAGACAGCAGGTAGAAATGAAGTGCTCCTTTGAGGAAATTTGTTAGACACTTGTTTGGCCAAATGTTTTGTTTACAAGTCTAGCACAGTAATCTCACAACTTCCAAAGCTGTTTTACTTCTGCAACTGTTCTTTGCTGACCGGCACTGTCAGCAACTTTCATGGTAAATGTGTGACTCGACCTTACAAGAGTCAAACATTTGGTAGGTAAACTATTTATAAATAAATACATTTTATATATATATATATATATATATATATATATATATATATATATATATATATATATTCGACTTTTAAACACTTCAAAATATAGAAGAATAAAAAAATAAATAAATAAAAAACACGAAGTACGTTCTTTATTAGTGTGAAGAACTTCATCAGACAAAACAATGAACATCAGAGCAGTAGTTAAATAAGAGTATGCAAGCAACTAGCTGGCCAATAAGAAAAGAAAAGATAATCAATATTATTAATACTACTTTAAAAGATCCAATAAATTTAACTGGTTATTTGGTTGTTATGGAAACCAACTTGAGGAATGCAAGTAGTGTATAATCATTATAATATTTGTAACATAACTCTAAGGGAAATGAAGGAACATTAAAACAACAGTGTAAGCAGACAACTGTCAAGACAGTACAGAATTAGTGTATCCATTTTAATGCACATTTTATATTAAGCATTTCATTAAGACCTGGGGGTGATTCAGCATTTAATCTGAGTTGCCAGCGGAGTTCTTTAACTTCTAATAATATATTAGTATCACCCAAAAACATTTCAGCATAATCCAACACTATAAATCTGAATTTGTGAAAAGAAGGGCAAACGGAATGTTTCCTTACAGTGCCCATGCTGAAATGGATATGATGTAGACTGCTACACTAAAACAGACTTGCACTTTCCTCACTTTTTGTTTTCTTTCATGATCTCAAGAATTACATCAACTAAATATGTTTTCTTATATTGGTATTTTAATTTAAAGGCTTTATTCACATACAGACATGCATATGCGCCAGCATGTTGTCCTAAAATCTGTTCTTATGAAGACATGGGATATGGATCCTTATTTTGTTCAGTACTGACATATGATGCTGTTTTCAAGAGTGCAGTCCTTTTACGTACACTGCATCACTCATATTTTTTTGCAGTAATTCAGAAAAATGTTGAGAAATGTGGGAAAAGATTACGAACGTTTACTTATGATTATCAGCATCAGGAACATAAGTTTTTTTTAGTTTAATGGTTTAATGCATATAAGTAGTTACAGGAATTATATAATGAACATCAGCATTTAATTAAGTTTAATGCTTATGCATACTTAATATTTACAGATGTGCTATCACAGAAAGTAAATATTGTACTGTACATTCCTTCATTGAAGGTTGTGCATTAGGCCTGGCAAGCCAGCACGTAAAACTCTACTGCCAATCATTAGCGGACCGGAGTTCCGCTGTGGCGACCCCTAACCGGGAAAATCCGAAAGACACAAACAAACAAACATGGAGGAGTAGGCACACAGACACTGGAAACACTTGTATAGCAATTTAAACATTTAAAATAAAAGAAACAGAATAGGTTTGACAGTGTCTAAAAACACTATGTGCTGTCAACAACCAATGATGCTGGAAGGAGGTTGTTGTATTACAAGCTTATAAGTATACATTAGATTAATTGCCAAGCATTTTGCAGCTTTTCAGCATTAGGGCCTCCCTCAATGTTTACTTATTTATTTTGAGACTTGGATCACATGCAGATTTTGACTACAAAACAGTGATATACAAGCCAAAAGATCAGCGCAAAAGAGTCAAACCCATCAAACAACAGGCCCAATGATGATGCAGATTAAAAATTAGATTTTTGTAGAAAGCCAAGCCTGCTGCACCTCCCATGTAGGGGACATCACCCATATGCTACATAGGCGTTAATGCCATGATCACATCACTGTGGAGAACAGAGAAACACTATGAAAGTGTGAAAAATGGTTTGCACTGCTGTAATTTCCGAGTGCATCTGAATAATGCTAATTATACAACGACTCCCAATTAATATTCAAAAATGTGCGCGCTGATTTGTCAGCGTGCACTTTGTAAATCAGAGTTATAGTAATGGAAAAAGGTCCAGTCGCCTGGACTTTTTCCATTACAATAACTCCTTTTTTTAACAGCAACGAAGAATGCAAAATCTCCATTGCTTCACACTGTCTCGCTATGTTAAACGAGTTTAACATAGCGTGACAGCTTTAAAAAAAGCAACGGAGATTCTCCGTTGCTTTTTTTAAAGCTGTCTCGCTATGTTAAACTCCATTAACATAGCTTGACAGTTTGTAAAAAGCAACAGAGTTCTTGCTTTCTCCGTTGCTTTTTTCAAAACTGTCTCGCTATGTAAAAAGGGTTTAACATAGCGAGACAGCTTTAAAAAAAGCAACAGAGATTCTCCGTTGCTTTTTTTAAAGCTGTCTCGCTATGTTAAACTCCATTAACATAGCGAGACAGTTTGTAAAAGCAACGGAGATCTTGCTTTTCCGTTGCTTTTTCAAAACTGTATCGCTATGTTAAATGGGTTTAACATAGCGAGACAGCTTTAAAAAAAGCAACAGAGATTCTCCGTTGCTTTTTTTAAAGCTGTCTCGCTATGTTAAACTCCATTAACATAGCGAGACAGTTTGTAAAAAGCAACGGAGATCTTGCTTTCTCCGTTGCTTTTTTTCAAAACTGTATCGCTATGTTAAATGGGTTTAACATAGCGAGACAGTTTGTAAAAAGCAACGGAGATCTTGCTTTCTCCGTTGCTTTTTTTCAAAACTGTATCGCTATGTTAAATGGGTTTAACATAGCGAGACAGCTTTAAAAAAGCAACAGAGATTCTCCGTTGCTTTTTTTAAAGCTGTCTCGCTATGTTAAACTCCATTAACATAGCGAGACAGTTTGTAAAAAGCAACGGAGATTTTGCTTTCTCCGTTGCTTTTTTTCAAAACTGTATCGCTATGTTAAATGGGTTTAACATAGCGAGACAGCTTTAAAAAAAGCAACAGAGATTCTCCGTTGCTTTTTTTAAAGCTGTCTCGCTATGTTAAACTCCTTTAACATAGCGAAACAGTTTGCAAAAAGCAACAGAGATCTTGCTTTCTCCATTGCTTTTGCCCACAGCTCTGATGTACTGTGTAGGCATATGCATGCGCAGTACATCAGACCTGCCGCAGAATACCAGACAGCTGCAGAAGGGCAGCAAGAAGGCATTATACAATGCCATTATTTAAGAAAAGTATTTTTTTTTTCTTAAATAATGTCATTGTATAATAGCAATAACTCACTTCTGGGTGTGGGTAATGCTGGATTTACCCGGTTGGCTTTGGTTGGCCACCCGGGCTTCACGCCCTCGTGACCAAACCACACCAACCGTGGGTAAATCCAGCATTACCCACACCCAGGCGTGGGTTATTGCTATATTATTTTATGATGTGCACAGTCTGGGAGCTGAGATCAGGAAGAGAGAATTCAGTAAGATTTAATTTATCAAAAGCATCGTGCATTTTCATTTGATGCTGCTGATTTAAACTGCCTACAACTTTTATTCTATCAGTCTACTGACTCTGTACAATGTTCACTCAGTCATGTCATTTTTTCACAATTTATGTTTTCCATTTCTCCCCCACTTACATCATTGTTCCTCATATACTTTCTAAATCCTGCTTTTGTGCACCCCTCTCCAGTATACAATCATTATCCACAGCGGCAATACAATTTTCTTCTGACATTTTCTAAGAAATACGGTAATAGATATGTAGATTTCAGCTAGGTTTATTTTAGATGAATTAAAAGGGAGAACTGACAGTGACTTTATCACACTGAAATGTAGGCAATGTTACAGCAACACATATTCAAATATACTTATTTGTTACCTAGTTAAGTGCACCAGTCTATCTTAGAACTTGTTTGGCTATAAGTCAGCCACAAGGGTAACGTTAAGTACAATATAAATGCATATTACAGCAATAACTAATGACGCGGGTGTGGTATATTGAAGATTTACTTACGGCTGATGTGGTTTAATCTCAAGGGCAAAGCCAGAGTGACAAAATAAAGCCAACCGTGGGTAAATCTTCACTATACCACACCCGTGTTGTTGTTTACTGCTATTATACAATGACATTATTTAAGAAACAAGATTAGTTACTTTTCTTACAAAATGTCTTTGTATAATGGCACCATGGTGATCTTCCATGTTGTTTCCTGATTCTGCTGCTTTGTCGATGTACTGTGCATGCGTATGGGACTTCTGTTCCCACGTTTACACAGTAGAGCAGTGCTTTGTAAAGCAAGGAATGGAAATAGGAAGATTGCCAGTGCTTATTTATTTATTTATTTATTTATTTATTTATTGGAAAAGAAGAGAAAGCTGTAACCTCTGGACAGTTTAGAGTTGCAAGAGATGGGGAAAATACAAGGCAAATCAGGTATGTTTCTATAGTTTTGCATAATGTACCTGATTTTCCTTGTATTTTCTATGCCCTCCATACATACCTCTCAATCTCTTAGTTTCAGAAAACTGCAAACCTTAGCATATAACCAGACTTTTTTCTATTGGAACATACTCAATTTACAACAGTCATGCTGGTTCGGCTGACCAATCAGCGTGCATGTTTTTGAATGTTAATGAGCTACCATTGTATAAGTTATAGTAACCAATCAACTACCATGGTATTAGCAGCACCGGCTAAGGTCACTCATCCTGTAGGGAAGTAATCAAATCTGACTCACCACATGGATGACACCTAGTGGGAACACTAGGTGTTAATCCTACTGGTACAAGCCTGCCATGTACATGCGGCTTGCACTGTGCAAGGTGGCTAAATAGGCTACACCATGTGGAATTCAAGGGAGCCACAGAGGGAATTACTCTTTGTGGACGATAGGCCACTCCACCAGGAACTGAAGCAGGCACACTTCCTACCACCTGAATGTCAACAAAGGTGCAAAAAAAATGGCTGAAAAGGTTCTCTGACAGGAACAAATGGGTGGGCTGTAAGGCTTATGCTATATTGGGGATGCCTGGCCCAAACACTTGATGCAAAGAACGGACAAACTGGCTAATGTTAAAGGAGTCAACAGGCAGGTCCTATGCAGACAGGGGCTGAGGGGTAATAGAAATAGTATATGGTATTGCCATAGGCTAACTGCTTGCACATTTATCTAAAATATATTTTTTATCAAAAGTTAGTTTCCTGGAATGTGTTTTGTTATACAAGCTAAAATAAAGCTGACATATGTTACTCAAGCATGAAAGAGAAATAAGATAAACAAGGACAAACAGAATGATACAGAAAGACAGATTTTTGACTATAATCACAAGTAGTTGACATACCCCTGTAGTTACTACAGTTCTAACAGATAAGTCTGAACCATTTCCCCTGCACAACTGCAGAAGTCCTCTATAATTTTTTTTGGTATGGGTATTGTAATATTTCTGAGAAGCCCAATGTTAGCTCCTGATGTCCCTTGGAAAACAGAATGTGTTTTTACTTTTATATGATTTATATATTATTGCCTGTATTGACACTGTCATATTCTGCATGTAATTTCATTTTGGTTTATTTGTTAACTGGAGAAGAATGCTCATCCAGTGTACACTTTTCAGGTTTGACTCAGGGTTAACAATAATTCAAACAAGAACAAATACATATTTTACAAACTGAATTTAGAGAGGTAGAGACAAAGTATTGTTAAAGCATGGCTATGCCAGTTATGCCAAAGTGTTTAATGTATTATCCTTTTTAGAGATTGTATTTGCATAACTTATTTTCAAGGTCAGTGAGATACAATATATTTACAAACTGTCACAAATGTTTATGCGAGCCTTTTTGTGCTCTTCTGTGTCCTGTATTTATCGGTGTCATTTTGTTAGGACTCATGACTAAAAATGGTACACACTCCTCTTCACCTACCCAGTCAGCAAATGACAAACACATAGCCAAGCCTGCACATTCTCTTCTGGTAAAATCTTCCATCTTCATTTCATTTCAAAAATGGATGCTGATTAGTGTTAGTTTCTTTCGAGTGATGCCCGAAATGTCTTTCATCATCACTCCTTTGCAGACATTTTCATATTTTTCTTAAGAGTTAAGAATGGCAAGATGGATTAGCTAGGCAGGTAGGTGTCAGAGTTAGTGTGTGGATGTAGCTAAGAGTTGCAAGTTTGAATCTTGTGTCCTCCAATCTGTGCTCATTCCTGTTCCAATTTAAAAAAGACACCTGTGAATGTATAACAATAAATTTTGCCCTAAAGCAGAATTATATTGATGTTACAGAATCAGTGTGTTCAAAAAATGTTTTAGTGTTATCCTTTTGGCCAGTCTGTGAAAGGTACTATAGATAATGCTATTTTAAATTATACCATATAAAATAAAAAGGTGAAGAAGTTCTTATTTTCTTATGAAATCATTGCATACCCTCTTCCGAGAAAAATTAACACACCGTTACTCCTTGCATTTAATGTTTAAAACTAAAAACATGGACCAATTTAGTATCATATATCAGCTTCCAGATTTGATGACATACTTATTGACCTGTGTTACTGCCACATTCATATAGAGTTACAATATAATCGCTGATGACTTTCATTTAATTCATCATGATTGCAACAATACAGCCGTTCTTATGGGAATCCTAAATTAATGAGCATTTACATTACCAGAAATGACCAGTAAACTAATAGCTATATAGCACAGTTCTATAAAGTATATATAAATATATATATATATATATATATATATATATATATATATATATATATTTGGAAATTAGCACTTTCTGGGAGTAAATTACATCCCTTATAGCAATATTTTGACCTTTCAGTTAAAAATAATTAACGTACTGAAGAATATAACTCAAAAATAATTTTCTGAAGACGTAATGTGAAGCATTTTCTTATAATAAAAACAGAATATTAATAAATCATTGTATCAGTATCTACAGCTACTTCACATAAGATTATATAAAGAGTACTGCTCTTACACAGCACAACACAAAGCTGTTTTCAACACACACTTCAAGTTATATCTATATTTTTTTTTTCCAGGTTTGACAACTTTGCCTTTCAGTCTTCTTTACATGTGTCCTGGTCCAGCAATCACATAAAAAGACCTTAATAAATCAGAATGCTGTCCATGTAAGTGTAACAGTTCCTTTAAAAAAATACCTTTCTCGACAGAGTCCAAGAAGTCCATGTTGTTTTGTCCTGTCTATAACTACTTTATAAATTTCTGAAATGGTGGTCATTTATAAATTTCTGAAATGTGGTTATCATTATTATATCTAGCTAGCTTTCATGTTTGGGATTCCTGGCAACTCATGGTCTATGGCCTACTACCACATGACAAACATGAATGTCACTCCAAACACCAGTGCACTGTACCTAAACAAAGCAACAAAGCCTCATGAATGCTAAAGATCAAAAATATATTTTGCCTCTCTGTCCACTTTCAGTTGATCTCATGCAGGTTCCAGACTCATCATTGTAAATAAGCCCCCCCCCCCCGATCTTCAGTCCTGGGCAATGGTCATTACATGGTATACAGCACTACATTCAGAGTGGCATCATATTCCTACAGATTTGGGCTTTTCCTCCATTTCACACTGACCATAAAGTCTCACAGACCAAGATTTCTCTTTCTTAAATTTTTCAGTACAAGTACAGTGGGTGTTGCCCAGTCACTCCATTGACAACAAACTTCCTGCAGTCTCTACCTTTTGCAGCTCTGCATTACATAATCTTTAATGGTTTGGCACAAAAATTTTGAAGGCTTCTTTATGAACAGTGCGTGGCTGAAAGTGCATTTTAAAGTTTCGCAATACTGAACAGGAATAATATGAAATCATAATAATGGAAATAAAGTCTGATGCGTCATTATGATTTCGGCATTGTGAATGGAGATTGCAATATAGTGAGGATTTGGGAATTTACCCTTTTCCTCTCTGTAGTATGATCTCGGAGTTAGCATATATAATTTGCAGGGGGTATGGGGGAGCAGCCCCCCACATGGGGGTATAGTGGGGCCTGCCTTCCTTCTAAAATGTAAAAGTACATACAGACTTTCGAAAATGGAAGATTGGTATGTCAAATCATGATCATCAAGTTTTTGATGTTCGACATTTAGGCTAGCTGTTGTTTTTGTTTTCGATATTGTAGTTCTGTATTTGCCTTGAAAATAATTTTGCCTTTGACATTTTGACGGTAAGCCTCTTTAACAATAATGTATATTTCAGGTGATGGTACTTTATATTTCAGAGTAGATTTCATTGTTTTTTTACTAAGTCAATTTGGTTTAGAAATACTGTTTTCGGATTTGCTAGAAAAAGTGATATTTTCAGATTTGCTAGAAAAACTGATATTTTTTCTTACTGTGCAAGCATTGTTTTCCTTTTCTGATCTTCCATTACTAGCTTTCCTGATAATGTTTTCTTCCATATAAAATTGTGTCTTATCTCCATTATCACAAACATACAAGTCTAATACCAAATGAGTAAGATATCCCTCATAGGCACCTTAATTTAATTCTCAATGTGTAATTTCTCCAATGTCTGCATCTCCTAAAGAACATTTTTTTATTGCAGGTTTGCATACAAACCACTGATAGTGAAGCTCCAGTGTCCCAACTCTGCTTACACCAGACAGTTATGTGGTAATGCTGTTTTAATCACTATTCATGCAATATGAAGTGCATCAAACCGATTTCACTCTAAGTGGCTTGGTCTGTGCTCTCAGAACCAGAATTATTTTTGGCATCCATCATTTTCTGTAAAGTTTTTTTCTGGAGTCTAACAGTTTGTGTCCAGCATTATCACATAATTTCTTTCCATTGATTCCTTAGCTGTGTTTAATTCCGTTTTTATGAGATTTATTCCATCTCAAAGTTGCACTGTATCAGTTGTTTTGCCATGTGACCACTTTGTAGGTTCTTCATAGTATTACTAGCACCATTTCAGTGTTAGTTTTCCCAACTGAATGCTAATCCTAACAATACTCAGCACCATTTTAGTCAGTGCAAGGTTTTATTTTGATGGCTGTACCAATCTCTAAGTTTTATAAATGAGGAACCTCCAGTCTTGTGCCAGAGAATAGTCCTGCACACATGGTGCAGTTTTGACAACAATTGTTTTGTACTGTTCCTCCAGAAAGCATAGTCTACAACTACAGAAAATGAATATTTGGACATAAAGGTTTACTAAACATCTTGTTTAACTGATGATTAATTAGAAGGCATAGCCACAAGATAGGCACACTACACACCTTTAATTTAGGCAGATGGCAATTGAGAACCCATCCTGAAAAAGAAAATGGTTAGCATCTGAAAACTGAAAGATTTTCTTCTTCCAAGTATGCTGTAGACAAAGTAAAACCAAATAAGAACCAGTGCCTCATATCAGAGATGAGCTGGACTCTGTTAAATGGCTGAACTAATAAAGGTCCATGGAGAGCAGTGCTCTATCCAGGAAAACAAATACATATCAATAAATAAATACATTTCTGCTGTCATAGACTATGTATGAAAGATAGAAATCAAACCCAAGGCAACAAATAAAAGCAAATTTGAGGATTGCTAGATTAGTCAATCAAATCATCTGCCACAATGTTCAGCTGGGTGATGTAGAGGGATAAATCCCTGTCTACAGCTCAAATGATGTGTGTTCAGTTACCAGCACAGGTGTAGGAGGGACTTGGCAAGGAGGGTGGGACTAAGATGCATATGCTGGCTGTCCATCGTAGTGGGAAGGGGGGCAGTGTGACCTGTCCTTCCAGGTGGGAAGGAGGGTAGTGTGCCTGACTACATTGGTGAGAACTAGCAGAAGATAAGCAATCATCATAAGACTGAGATTAGCAAGCCCATCTTCAGGGTGTGCGACTAAGATGGGCAGCTTATTCAGCCCCTCACATAGCCTAGCCTGTGAAGCAGCATTGGGTACAGTTGCAAGACACCTGTGTGGAAGATGAATACATTCAGATCACTGAATGTTCTGAATGTGGAAAGGAAAAACAATTAAAAGCAAAAACATCACAAAATACATCAGATACCAAAAAAGTAACATTATATGTTCTATGCAGAGGTGCAAGCCCTTCTGTACCCCCCATGCCTACTGCTAATTATATATACACCAACTCCAAGACTGTAACACTTTGGGGAAAGGGACAAAAAACAAGTACCTGCTCTACTGTGATCTTGGGTAACACAGTATTGGCTTTGTAGTGAGGGGAAAAAAGATGGCTGACATTTGGTTTTGAACAATTTTATTCTTGATCTCTTTCCCTTCAACATTCAGAGCATTCAGTGTTCCGAATGTATCTCATGGAGGGAGATGTGAACTCCCCCAGGACTGGCAAGACTGCCTCACTCTGTAACGCTCAATTCTCCCCTCCAAGTCAGAGCAAATGGGATGATGAGGATCTCTGGTCAGGAAATGAAAGGCCATAAGGCTTCCATTTAGGCCACAGATGCTTTTGGTCTCATCCATTAAAAAAACACATGAATGTGCTGGCAGATCACAGATAGGGGAACCATTGGTGAATTCTGTTTGACTGGAAAAGGGGGAATAAATTAAAAGAAAAAACATTTTTCTGCAATAATGAAGGCAGCTGTGTGATATGACACTTAAAAGAAAAGAAAATCCAAGAGAAAGAAATTTGTAAAGCAACAATACTCCTTTAGGTTTATAGGTTCATAGGTAAGTACTAGGCTATCTACCCAAGGGCATTTATAAGCCTAGCCAGAATGTGTTGGCTTTCGCCACCCCCTTAGATTAGTTCCCTGTGCCTCTGTCCAGCGGAGCCATTAGTTCCCTGCACCACTGTCCAGCAGAGCCACTGCAGTGATCCCCGGGATAAATTTTCTGTTTCCCATCCACTTGTCAAGGTTCCCCTTGAAGAGTGTTAGTGAGGGGCTCTGCCTGATTTATATTGGAATCCTGTTCCAAAGCAATGGGAGTCTTTGGGATAGGAATCTATCTCTCCAGCATGTCCAATTTGTCATTGTAATGAGGTTTATATCTCTAGAGCATGTGGCTCTCCGGGATTTTTTTTTTTTTTTAGGTGGAACATGTCCATCAATTCTGGGTTGGACATGGCCTTGTATGTCAGGCAGAGATCACCTCTGAGTATGCGGTATGCAACCGAGTACAGCTGGAGTTTCTTGAGTCGGGCTGCATAGGGCATCAGTTTGAGGCCAGTAATCCTCTTGGTGAGGTACTTTTGTGGCCTTTCCAGCTGTTGCAGGTGTCTTTTAAGGTACATCCCAAATGGGGCATTGTATTCTATGATGGGTCTAATGAGTGATGAGTAGAAAGGCACAATAACCTCTTTTGTTCTAGATGCGAACCCGTTTGTGATTAGGTGGGCCACATAGAAGGATTTTCTAACCACCTTGGCAATATGATTATCAAAGGAGAGATTACTATCTACTTGGGTCCTCAGATCCCTTATTACATTTTCTGTATTTAGGGGACTACCACCTATGTGGTAGATCATGGGTACTTTGTTTTTTCCAAAGAGATGACTATGCACTTTTTGGCATTTAGCTTGAGGCCATGATTTTGACACCAGGTATCCATCTCAGTGAGACACATCTGGAGGGTGTCTGCATCAGCCAGAGAATCAATTATGGCCCCTAGTTTGCAGTCGTCTGCGAACTTGGTCAGCCATAGTCCTCCTATGCTTGTCTGTACCTCTGAAAAGTATATACCGAACAGGAGGGGTCCTAGGACTGAGCCCTGGGGTACGCCATTTGTAACCGGTATAGAGTCAGATGTAGAGCCTGCAACTCTCACCATGTGGGTTCTATCCATGAGCCAGTTGGCAACCCATCTCGTGATGTAGGGGTTTATGTTCAAGCTGGTGAGCTTGTCTATAATACTAGAATGGGGAATGGTGTTGAAAGCCTTTGCGAGGTCTAGGTAGGCTGTGTGGACCTCCTTTCCCTCGTCTAATGCCTTGGTAACCATCTCAAAGAAGTCCACCAGGTTTAGGAGGCATGATCTGCCCTTAACAAAGCCAAACTGGGTAGGGTCCAAGGTTTGGAGGTTCCCAATGTCTCTGTTAATGAGTTCCATGATGATGCTTTCCATAGTCTTGCAGACCAGGCTAGTCAGGCTTATAGGCGATAGTTCCCGGGGTCTGTTGTGGCTCCTCCTTTGTGGAGCAGGATAACTGTTACTGTGCGCCACTCTGTGGGTACATAGCCTGTAGAGAGGCTGAGTTTGAACAGTGTGTTTAGGTGAGGGGTTAGTTAATTTTGGAGCTCTTGTAAGACACAGCCTGGGACACCGTCCGGTCCCATTGAAGCTGTGTTTTTGGCTTTGGACAGGGCTGTTTTAACCTGTGTGTCGGTGATTGACGAGGCCCTACATTCTTCTGGTATGGTTATGGGCCCTTTAGGGGGTGAGCGGTGTGAAGTTTGCACTAAACCTGTCTGCCAAAATGTTTGCAATATCAGTCGGTTCAGTGTATTTTGTGCCATTCTGCACTAACTCAGAGCAGATCTGAGAGTTTCCACTTAGGTTCTTGACATAGCTAAAGAACGCTTTGTGGTTATCTTTGGAGTCATTGGCAATTTTTCTTTTGAAACTAGCCTTGGATGATTTAATGAAGGATTGTAGTTTCTTTCTGATACTGATCAGGGATATCTTTCCTTCTTGGGATTTTACTCTTTTCTGTACTAGTTTCCTCCTTCTGTTGTATAGCTTGTTTATGGCAGGGGTCCACCAGAATGGTTTTCTTTTCTTGGAGGAGTGAGTCTTGGTTTTACTTAAGATAGCACGATCCTTGCATTCCTGCAGATGCTCATAGAGTGCCTTTGTAAAGGTTTCAGCAGCTTGGACAGCATTGTCCTTTAGCATGGGGGCTGTGAACCTTTCCACCTCAGTCTTAAGTAACGTGAAGTTTGCTTTTGAAAAGTTTTTCATGGTGGTTTCCTTGATTGGGGGTGGGGGCGGAATGTGGATATCCAGAGTGATTAGTCTATGGTCTGATCTAACCAGCGAGGGATTGACCTCCGCTCTGGAACACCGCTCGCCCATGTTGGTGATGACCAGGTCCGATATGTTGTTCCCTCTGGTGGGGGTGTTGACCAGTTGATCCAGGGCGTTCAAGTTTATATATTCTAGGAAGCATTGGGCAAGGGAGTTAGTACTTCAGTAGTTCTCCCAGTTTATGTTTGGGTAATTGAAATCACACAGTATTAAGGTGTTTGGTAGGACCTTCATATTTCCTGGTGTCTCCAGAAATGCAGAATGGGGTTCCTGGATCATGGTGGGTGATCTGTAGCAAGCTACAATTTGGATTGCAGTTTTGCCCATTGTTAGTTGCACATGGATGATCTCTGATGCATTGTGCTGTGTCACTAACCTGGAGGTGTGGATATCCTTGATGAATATGGATACACCCCCGCCTTTTGTGTTTCGGTCCTGGTTCTGTGGCCGAAAGGTATGGTATGAGTTACTGCCTAGTAGTGCCGGGGTGCTCTCAGGAGCCTTAAACCAGGTTTCTTTTACTGCACAGATGTTGATGTTCTCCAAACTGACGAGTGCCTTGAGTGCATGCATTTTTGAGGTTTAAACTTCTGGCGTTGAGTAGCAATTACCCTCAGTTTTTGGTTACTTGTGCTATTTATGGTGGTGGGTTTGTCTTTTGAGCCTTGCCTAAAAAAAGGCACTATGGGGGCGGCAAGAACCTTGGTCATTATTTGAAAGCCTAAGGGTGACAGGTGCAAGCCATCTCTTGCGAAGCAACGTGGCTTGTCGAGCATGTCATCCCAGGTGGACAGATACTGGATCCCCTTTGAATGACACCAGAAACTTAGCCAATTATTGAAATATTGAATATCCTGTGATTTTACGTAATAAAAGTTTTAAGGTATAGCAGTGTCCTGCCGGTCTTTTTTCTGGTAATTATTGAAATTGATCATTTTTTTCTTTATACTGTGGCATCATTCTTGGTGAGGAAAGGATGCTACTCAGGGTCAGGGACATACCGGCCTGGGCTACATGATCTCATGTAGTCCAGGGAGGTACGTCTCAGGTCATTCACACCAACATGGACAATGACAGAGTTGTATTTGTCATAAAAAAGTATAGAGTGCACCATGAGCTGTAGAAATCTCCAAAACTTCCTTGGTGGAATGAAGAAGCACAAATTGATAAAATAAATCCACTTTATTAAAAGTGAAGACTGCAGAAACTGGTGTGAGCGCTTTCGCGTTGACTCGCAACGCTTCATCAGACATAAAAAATACTGCAGAATCAATCTTTAAATATATTACAATCACATGACATCACATTCACTTAAAAGGGCAATAAAAATATTTATACATAAATTTCATATCATTAAGTAAAATGACAAAAAACAACATAATAACAATAGTTTAGCAAAGTTATGAGAATCAAACGAACTGCTTATGTAAAAATGTTCATTATTAATGTTTGAGTGACCTAGCTGCTAAGGAAGGCTTGATACTAAGCCTATCATTAAGCCCAAATCTATGTGCTTGCAGTTTCAAGATCCATTTGTTTTCTCTTTCCTCTACCTTGTTTTGTACATTACCTAGCCTTGCATCTGTATAGACTAATTCTAAAACCAGGAATTTGAAAATATGTGTATTACCAAGCTCGGTCGTGTGTTTGGCCAAAGCATTAAGTGTATTGTTTTTGTTAATGGCATAAGTATGTTCCCTTATACGCTCACGTAAGGATCTTGTAGTCATACCTACGTAAAATTTATGACAAAGTTGACACACAGCCAAATAAACTAAATTAGTAGATTTACAAGTGGCATAGTGTTTGAAGGTATAGGTTCTCTGTGTGATGGGATGTGTATATGTGTGAGTGTGAAGGCAAGAAATGTGTCTGCATTGATTGCAGGATAGGCAAGCAAAAGTTCCCTTCTTATGAGTGTTGTTTGACTGAAAGTTATGAGGTCTATCGTAACACAAAAGTCGATTGAGAGACAGCATGTTTCTATAGGCTATCCTAGGTCGAGTATCAACAAGAGATCGGATGTTGTCATCTATCAATAAAAGATGCCAATGTTGATTAATGATTCTTTGAATATGGTTATTCCTGTTTGTGAAAGGTATAATAATTCTATTCTGAGTGGGTTTGACCGAGGTCTGATGACTGCTTGAGGTAACAGGTCTGGTGATAAGTGGAGCACCCTCATTGGATCTTCTGGAATCACCTTCAAGAATAACCTGATTGACTAGCTTCTTGTTGTAACCTCTGGAAATGAAGTTGCTAGCTAAACTAGTTTTGTGTTTATGATAAGATGTTTCTATTGACGTTAACCTAGAAACCCTAGTGGTTTGATTCCTAACGATGTTTTTATATATATGTTGAGGATGCATGCTCCCTCGATGTAAAAGATTGTTTCTCCAGCAGCTTTTTCTAAAAAGCTCAGTTTCAAAGCCATGTAACCCCATAATGACCTTGATGTCAAGAAAGTCTATGTTAACTGGGGAATGATGGCAATCAAAGCCAAGAAAATCAGTTGACTTGTTTAGATACTCAACAAACTTCAAAAGTTCGGAAGGTGTCCCATCCCATAGGAGGAACACATCATCCACAAACCTGTTGTAAAACCTCAAATGGTTGGAAACTCTAGGGTCATCAATGAATACAAAGTTGTGCTCCCACTGTGCCAACACCAAATTGGCGTAGGCATTGGCACAGGGGGTGCCCATTGCTACACCCTTTGTTTGTAAAAAGTATTCATTGTGATAGCAAAGTACGTTGTTCTCTAGAACAATCTCTAAAAGAGACATAAACCTATTAATAGTATGTGGAGCTAATTGATTACGTAACAAAAGTGCTCTAACATACTCCATACCTTGATCATTCGGTATGGAGGTGAACAACGATTTAACGTCTAAGGTTACCAATAAAAGATTGTCTGTAAATGAAAAAGTATCATTAAAATTTGCCAAATTATGTATAAAATTATTGGTATCCTTTAAGATGTAACCAATCTTAGAAACAATCGGTTTAAACATCTTGTCGAGGTAAATCGACAGGGGTTCGGTTAACCAACCCCGACTGGATACGATAGGACGTAAGGGCGGATCAGAAGGATTCTTGTGTATTGTGTATTTTTGGGAGTCCCCTAAAAGATGGTATTAGGGGCTTGTCAACCAAAAAATAAGTATATAGGTCATTGTCAATGACACCAGATAAAAAGAAATCATAAAGCATGGCTTGCACGTCCCTAATCAAAGCGCTCACACCAGTTTCTGCAGTCTTCACTTTTAATAAAGTGGATTTATTTTATCAATTTGTGCTTCTTCATTCCACCAAGGAAGTTTTGGAGATTTCTACAGCTCATGGTGCACTCTATACTTTTTTATGTCTAATCGTGCTTTTTAAGGAGAGTGCTTCACCTGGTAGTTTGAGTTCCTTGTTCACAGAGTTGTATTTGTACTTGTTCCGGAGTGACCTGAGTGCTTGTGTTATGTGGTGGATCCTGGCACCTGACAGGCAGCTAACTGTAACCTTCTCCTTGTCCAGCCTAGTTAGTGGGATATCAGTGTGCCTGACTATAGAGTCGCCTATTACTAGTGTGTTGGGTATGTTATTTTGCGTTAAGGGCTGTGATTGCGTGGCATACTGATTATGTGAAGTATATGTTTCATGGTTGGTGATGGGGTGTGGAGGTTGCTTGGATGTCTGCTTTGGAGGTCTCTGTTGCTTTTACAGACTTTTATTTAGAGCCTCCGAGTATGTTTTCATGTATTCATGTCTGTTATTTGCCGTTGTTGCTTTATTAGGTCTATGTGAGACTGGTGGTGTGTTGCAAGTATTACCCTTCTCCTCTTGACTGTCAGTTCCAGTCTTGGGTTGAGAGAGCTTTGCCTCCAGTTTGGCTGTAGAATTGCATCTCTCGCATATATTAGTGTTTTGTGGTAGGAGGAGAGGGTTGTCTGTGTACATGAGGCAGTTGTAACATTGCCTCAAAATGCCCAGATTCACCGGTTGGGCTGGAGACTACACCAGAAACTGCCTTTTGGACATGCCTGAATAGGTAGAGTAAGCTGTTTTTACAAATTACACTCAAGCAATGTTTTTTTTAGATAGCTAAGAAATGCATAATTATTTCTCCATCTGCTTCTTTACAATTAAAAGTATTCTACAGATTATACCAGTTACAGGATCCTTACTTAGGTGAGAAACCTAGCTTATGAAAATTAAGCAATATGCAGACTCATGAGAAAACCTAACTCCAACAGTAAGTTTGTATAAGGCAGGTGCTTGAGAACTTAAATCCAGCAGTTAGACTATGTAAGAAGTGCTTGAGAACAGAATGAATCCACATATGATATGATACATGTCACAACTTGGTCTTGGAATGGTTCCCAGTGGACATCCATTTGTTTACCGATGTACTGTGTGATTCTGAAGGAGTAAACTAGTGGTGACTACTTCATTCAGAAGGGTATTGAGGAACATCAGAAGGAAGCTGGAATGATCTTAGGAGACCATGTTATAGATGGTCCCCATGCCTAGATTTCATATGTAATCCTGAAGCTAACAGAAGTCAAACTACAGGCCTCCGCTAATGGACAATCTTCTATGCATCTTGTCACATTCACATGGACATAATATTTTGCAGTCTGCAGTACAGATATCTGTCATGAACCTCCCTACATAGCTGAATGTTTCAATGAAGTAACACCAAGCATAAATAACAGGTTTCTGTGTCCATCGCTGCATACAGTTGTTAACTCCATATTTGCTATTCATCAGGCCTAAGAAGATGAACTTACATATCATTTCTGCCCTCCATGTGATCTGTTTAGGCTATCTGAGCAAAGTAAATGCTTCTCTTATCTGGGGTCCAATAGGGAAAAAATGAGTGACATTGGCCAAAGCTACAAAATGTATAAAACAGCACTGAACACAGCAGTTTATGGCATTTACTGATGACAGTAATAAAAGAGAGAATATTCTGATGCACCAAATCATGTCAACGTCTAGGTCTGCAGACACTTAGACAATATACCACACAATACTGTATAGGTGTTCATACTGAATAATGCAAGATTACAACTACTGCAGGTACCACTGGAAAACTAGTATGTCCATTGGTTAGGCAGGTGACTGTTTCCAGAAATGGCAAGCAAACATCACATTCTTCAGAACTGCTAATGAGAAGGCACCAGAATGTATGTATCAGGAGCGCACACATACCAGATCGGCAGAGCAAAGGTTACTGCAATATAACACCATTATTTTTTCTTTGCTTATTGGGAAAGTTCTGTCTGGGTAAATCCCATTTTCTGTGGAGGTCCAAGGAGGAAAGTTCTACTTTACATCCATTTATACAAGCAATCAGCATCATCTAAAAACAAATATATATTTTCGCATATATGTAGATGTATTTTACGGCAAATGCAGCCCCGAATCCTTGGTCAGCTTGTTTGTTGATTTTCTTTTTTTGGTAAATCTTTGGCAAACAATATGTATTTTTGTCCCTTACCAAACTTATTGGGTACTTGTACACCTTTATTGGAAGGATATATAAAATCAGCCTTTGTTAATATTAAAACAAACTCAGCAGCAGAGCATGAGGGATTGAATGGTCACTTGTTGAGGGGTACATCTGATAGTTTGCAACCTTGTTTAGTGTACTTGTTTAAAAAAATAAAACTAGCTGAAGGTTATATTGCTGAAATCTAGAAATCTAAAAGGAGGCTTTTGTTACTCCTCCATGTAAAACTTGCTCAGGATATACTGCTGCATATTACTGACCACTTGTTTGATGTGTATTTTAGGGAAGTGCTTTTAATTGGCATCACATCTATCCTTTAAGCATATCTTAAAGTTTTAAATATTTTCTAATGATATCTACCAACATTGCTTTACATCTGGGAGATCTCCTCTATCAATTTAAGTTAATTTCATTGAATATATTGTAAACACACTGGTTAAGGGCTTATCTATAGATGTAATCTATTTGGACCTGGTTACTTTTGTTCCACATAGTATCTTTACTGACATTTTCTTTAAGTCTTACGTGAATGTTTATATATTGAGAAGGGTGACAAATTGGTTAGTAGGTCAGAAAAGCAGAGTTAAAATTAAGAATAAATATTTCAAATGTGTTCATATTAAGTGTAGTGTACCCCGGGGGTTGGTGTTTGGTCCCTTGCTGTTTGGGCTTTTGATGAGTGACTATGGTCAAAATAGTTTGAGTAAATTTGGTGCTGATCTAAAGGTTGGATGTGTAACAACAAATGAAGAGGACCATCAGCTTTAGTAAAGTTACTTGGACTTGTTAACCACACAAGTACAGCTAAGAGGTACGATATTTAACAGCAAATGTTCATTTATTAGTTTTCCTCCTATTAACTATCATTACGTTCGTCCATTGGATTTGTTCTCTGGTTAATCAAGTTATAGACCTGGGTGTAACTGCTAACTCATCCCTTTCATTTGATCCTCATGTGAATAATGCTGCCAGGAAATGTTGTGCTTTAATGAAGAACATATTTAGGACTTTTGCATCTAGAGACAGAAGTGTAAAGGTCAAGTTATGTTCAGTTTGCAGATGCCCAATAATAGAATACTGTGGATCTTTTTGTGTGTTGGGGGCATGTCAGATGGCTAGGCTACACAGAACTGAAAGAACATTTACTAGACCTATAACTGGATTTGAATTTTTTATCATATATTAAGGAACTTGAAAATTGTAAACTGTATTCAACAGCCTACAGATTAAGAGCTGCCTTTATATTGGTATACAAGTGTAATAAGGATGAAGTGTGGTCAGCTGTGTAGCGTACTGTTTTAATCAATCATAGTCTAAACACTGGGAATAACAATGTACTAGTTCAATTACCAAATATTAGGTTTAAACTGAAGTCTTCTTTTTTCACTTCAGGTGTGGTATATTATGAAACAGTTTACTACTATATATCAGATGTGCCAACAATTTAATTACAAGCTGTTACTTGATTCGGAATACAATAATTCGATTTATGCAACAGGGTCTGTATTACAGCAAGTCCTTAACTGGCCTCTTATAGGTTCTGGGCTTAACTCACAGTATTATATAAACTACATACATTATTCAGCATATTTTAAGTGCACACACATTCATAGACCATTCAACAGGAATTAATAGTACATACATACATTTTATCATATAAATACAGTATGGCACACTTTTTTGTGGATCAATCAACTTTTCTCAACAGCACATACCTAAGATTTGAACATTTCAAGAGCCTTGTTTATCTAAGAATATTAATAGTAAGCATAACTATAGGAATTCAGTCATCTATATATTACAGAGTCACTGAATTAAGAATTATAGATGCATGTCATTTTATACACAGAGGACAGTTTTGTCATGTACATATTAAATCCAAATAGTTATGTACTCACTTGAGATATACTTACAGAGGATTATAGAGCAGAAGTTTAGGACTGGTTCTGACATATACAGCTGTATCTATCTATATCTATCCATATATATCTTTCTCTCTCTCTCTCTATATATATATATATGTATATATATAAAATATATTTTTATACATGAATGGAGAAGAATGGGTGTATCATGAAGCGAGGACCAGTCAACTGTTAGATTTATTTTACTTATTTGACATTTGTTTATTTGACATTTGTTAACCAGTGAGTCTAACTGGGCTGCAGAGCCTTCTCAGCTGAGACCAGAGGAGAAAAAGCTCCACAAACACATATAAAAACAGAACATCATCCAATATTAACATGCAAGCGTATTTACACAAGACAAACAGAATACAACTTATAATTGAACGTTAGAATACAAGAGTAATATTGAGGGTTTAAACAGCCATGACACATAATTTATTACATAAAATATAATATAAAAATGTAGATTCTATCTAACAATTACCATCAGAGTGAAATTCAAGGTTGGTAGAATATCATAAAAACCTTAAATGAGTAGTTGGGGTAAAGTGTGGGAGCTGAGACGGGAGGAGAAGACGAGAGGGAGTAGTTTAGGTGGGAGGGGGACAAGGACAGGTCCAGGAATTAATAAGTAAGTCCTATAGAACTTTTTTGAAGTTAAGGAAGTTGCTGTTTGTTCTCAGAGAAAGAGGAAGTCTATTCCAGGCATTGGCAATGGAGTGACTGTATAAAAGTTTGCCAATATTTTTATTAGGTTTGTAGATGTCTAAGAGGTGTAGGTCTGTGCTGCGTAGGTTGTGTTTAGGAGAGTAGGGAGTGATGAGGTTTGTGAGGGCAAGACAGCGAGGGCATTGATTTAAGATAGTGTGTGTGTGAGGTGGAGTTGGGGAAGAAGGAGGTGGTTATGGAGCTCAAGCCATTGTAGGTTTTTAAAGCTATGCAGTGGTGACAGCGATGGGGAAGGCTGGCAGCGAATCTGGCTGTTTTGTTGTAGGTGGTTTCAAGTTGAGCTAATAGATTGGATTGAACATTGGTGAGAATATGGGCTATAAAGAGTAAGGCTGGGAGAAGGAAAGTTTGTACTAGAGAAAGTTTGGTGTTAATAGTGAGGTATTTTTTGTCTGTACAACAGACCCAGTTTTTGGTGGGTCTTTTTGATGGCTTACTGAATATGTATGTCAAACTTTAGTTGGTTATCTATGATTATACCCCGAAGTTTTGTATGTGGTTCAACATAGATAAGTGTATTATTAAGAGAAGATGCTGCAAATGTATTTTTATGTTGCTGTAGTGATTTTGGGGAGGAAGAGTAGAAGTTTTGTTTTTTTTAGGATTGAGAAGTAGTTGATTACTCTTCAGCCATTTTTTGAGTGAAAGGAAGGAATCTTGAGTAAGAGGTGGGAAAGGTTATCAGAGCACAAGATAATAGTGGAGTCGTCTGCGTATTGTATTAGTGAGGAGTTTGGACAGGAGGTTTGTACATTATTTGTACACATACTAAAAGGGAGAGGTCCCAGGATTGACCCTTGGGGGACACCTGTTTGGATTGGGAGGAAGGGGGAGGAGGCAGAAAGCCATTTGATGGATTGGAATCTGTTGGAGAGGTAACTGGAGAACCACAGTACAGTAGGAGAGGTTAAGGGAAAAAAGTTTTGAGAGAAGTATGGGAAACAATGTCTAAGGCTTTAGATAGGTCAAGGAATAGGTATGAGACTCATTTGTTATTGTCCCGTGTTTGCCGATATTCTGTGTAAATGAAATGAGAGCTGTAGAGGTGCTGTGGTGAGGACGGAAACCGTGTTGGGTGGTAGTTAACAGGTTGTCTTGTATGATGTGTTTGACAAGCTGGTTATGAATACATTTTTCTAGAATATTGGATAAGGGGGATTGTATGGTGATAGGTCTGTAGTTGGTCAATTCAGTTGAATTGCCAGCTTTGTGGAGGGTATGACATAGGATTTTTTCCAGATGTCAGGGACTGTGTTTTCTTGAATTGACCTGTTTACTAATATGGAGACTGGACGTGCAACAGAGTTAGCAGCAAGTTTAAGGAAGAGAGGAGGTAAGTTGTCAGCAGTGGGGGAGCAGGTTTTTAGTTTGGTAAGAAGAGATTTGATGTATGCATTTGATGTATGGGTTAAAACATCTGTATTTATGTAGGGTTACCACCTGTCCCACTTTGCGAGGGACAGTCCCTCTTTGGGCAGTTGTGTCCTGACAAAAAATTGTAAAAATGACAAAATGTCCTGAGATTTTAGGACAAAATTATTTCCTATATTTTATGTAATAGTTGCATAAAACAGTTATGCTGTATCTGAAATACCTAAATGTTATAAGAAACAGAATAAGAAACTAAAATGCTACACGAATAAGCTTTTATTTAGACAAAAAAGTTAAATTCTATCCTTTGTACTGGCCATGGGTATGTGTCGGCCTGTAAAATCTGATGTTTGTACCAAAAATGTCCTACTTTGGCCATTTGAAAAGGTGGCAACCCTACATTTATGGAACGAAGGTCCAAAGGACTGTAATTTTGTATGTGGTTGGGAAATTACGCACTATGTGACAGAGAGAGATGCTCACTGGCCAATCAGTGAGGATGAGGAGAATCATGTGATCAGCAATCATCATTTCTCTTTGGGGGGGGTGGATAACAATGCTTTCTTTTTCTGGTAATTCCAAGGTACAGCCCAAGAGAATGCAACATGTATAAAAATGGCTGACTTTCATATATATACATACATACATACATACATACATACATACATACATACATACAAATGTTTCAAGCACGGGCATTAAGCCCTTCTAGCTTGCCAATATGCCAAAACACTTGTTCCCATAATAAATGTCCAGGCTGTTCTTAAAAATATCTAAACTAGCACTTGCTTTAATGTAATTTGGTAGTCTGTTCCAAGCATCAGCTACTCTGTCAGAGAACCAATTAGTACACTTCTCATTCCTATAGAATCTTCTACATATGGATAAGAGTATAGGGCCTCATACTCTGCCTTTCTCTAGACATTACTACACAGTAATATCTCAGTGAGACAAAGTTGTTAAGGCAATATAACAACTCACCTGTAGTTTGACGGTACCCATTACCCTGACATCTGAGTCTTCAACATACCAAGGCTGAGAAACAAACAGAGTAAATATGCCAAGTAATGGTGTACTACCGGAGTAACAGAGCGACTGAAGTCCTCAGGTAGTGGTATTTTTATTCAGAGAATCAGCAAAACACACATTCTGTTTTATAGCAAACCCTCCTGATAGCCATCTGCCATGCTCAAAGCCTAACTGCAATTTACCTTGTCAGGCAGCAGGACACAAGTCAACATTAATGGTATTGAGCATGACAGGTACAGCAACAATTGAAACACAGCTACATGGTGGCATGGACACATCCTGAACACGGTAATGCTCACATCGCTTGGCAGAAGACACAGCTGCGTCATGTGAAGACAAAGTCCAACACAGACTTGTGGGTACTGCAAAATTGCACTTTGGGAGTAAATGTCAAGGACTTTATGGAATACAGCTAGAAGAACACTAATTCCTGTCAGGCAACAGTTCCTAATTTTGTGGCATGGCTGCCTGACTACACCTCACCAAGCAAATGTGTTTTAGAGATGTAGAGTTATTAGTGATTTAATAGCTTGTTATTTTAGTATCAGCATGTGATGTTAAGACATGTGCATCACATGAGCTTTTTGTTTCCTCACAACACAACAGTACCACAAGTTTATTTGGAAATGTGATTTTACTGAGCAATATCACCTATTTTTTAATCCATATAAAATACTGTGGTTAATATATACCATTTTTTGTACTTATGTTAACAGTTCTTTACATTACATAAATTATCAGCGTTGTTTCTCTTTCTGTGTGGCTGTGCTACTGCCACAGTCCTTTACCAATGTTGTCAGTGTAAGCCAATATCCGGCACTATCAAATACGTGGGTATAATATGAAACAACTAGTAAGAACAGTTAAGTGCAACAACAATATGGGTAGTACACTAACAGCACTTATCTGCATTTAAAGGAAACATTTGAAGGGAGGTGGCTGTGGTTTTAATTTGTGTTTTGTGACTACAGCTCATTCACAGAACAGACTAAGTTTGAAGACATATTCATCTGAACCCTTCAGGAGTAAGTAATGAAACTGACTGCACTTAGGCAATACTCAGCCAGTATTCACAGACCTTTGGTGCAGATGCTTTATATATATATATATGGGTTAGATACTGACCTGTGCCAATGACACCAGAGGTAAAACATACTATTCTGGATGTTGATAACCAGCAGGGATACGGGAGGATCTTCAACTGGGAAAAAAGCCTGTGTGTTAGACTTTGACAGGAAGAAATGTGATACTAAAGCAACATGAAGGAAGGAGCATGTTAAAAAAGGTTTTGAAATAAGAATGGCTACATCTTCTCTTCATGTGACTGCACAGGAAGCTTAAGTGGAAAAACCATATTACTGCCTACAACCAGCAGTGTGACAACCCAGACTAATGACTAACATTTTCCATCCTCATGTGAGTGTTATGCAAGGACAAATACAAGTGAATATAATGGACAATGGAGAGGAACTGAGCCAGACGTCAGATGTCATATGAAAAGCACACAATTACCAACATTTAAAAAGTTTTCAGATATGATATCCTTAGGATGACCAGTCTAATTTAGGTCAGGTCATTCTCATATTTTACGACTGGTCACACTGATTATTCTTAAACCAAAGCACAGGAACCTACACTTACATGTGTGGGATGTTTATTTTTAGGTCAATATAAGGGTCTTACAGGTGAAGCAGTCACTATATTCCTTTAAAACATTAAGTATTAATAGTTATAAATCAGTAAGTGAAGACAGCAAGAATAAGTCCTATTTCACGTTGCTGATGTCAAGAAGTAAATTTAAAAGTCAAAAGGTCAGTTGGGGAAGTAAACCATATTTCTAAGCCAGACTTGAAGATACATATTGTTATGTTGGCTACTTCTGATGCCATACTTTAATGTAATGCCTTGTAAATTAGACACAAAAGTGCTGTGTGCATAATGACAAAAACATCACAGGTACTGGTATAATACATGCTGCTACTGGACTGCTAAACACTGCTTCAGTACATATGCAGCTACATTCCTAGATTCCACATCAAATTACACTAGTTTGTGCTATCCTGGAGTCAGCAATATAATTCGTTGGAATTGTATGAAGCACAAAACATATGTTTCTCCACTATCTTTTCCTACTTCACTAGTGTAACGGTCACTCATTACTTCTGCTGTTCAGTGGAAAGCAGTCTGAAGTTGAGTTGTTGTTGTGCCTTTCAACTTATCCCGGTTAGGGGTCGCCACAGCAGAACTCCGGTCCGCTAATGTTTGGTAGTGGATTTTTACGTGCCAAGTTACCAGCCCTGACGCACAACCTTCAACGAAGGAACGCCCATTCACGTATGCCTCCACACAGAAGACGCTCTAGCTGAGAATCGAACGGGACACCGTCTTGCTGTGAGGCGACAACGCTAACGCAGCACCACTACCGTGGGATAAAGTAGTTTGAAGCTGAGTACTAATGAAATATTAAAATGAAAACCTGCCCCATGCAAGTCTAAGAAAAATGTATTAGTAATCACTTTTATCGCATAACATGTCCTCTGAGGAGGGTTTATCATTCAACCATCACTGTAAGATGTTCTGTATCATATTGTAATATTCCTCCCAAAAGCAACACCTCTTTGCAGTTCATTAGATTCTAAAAAAACATTCTGACTGTCTATACATTGTTTAAAGCCCTCAAGCAGGCAGCAGCTTCTCAGCTGAAGCAACAGATATCCCAAATCAGCTACTATGTGAACAGTGACAGAAACTCAAAATCAGAGTTTTAGTCCTTTGGCAACAGTAGAGCAATGACCAAGACAAAGAAGTATACAAACAATTGTTCTGTCTAGGAGGGCTAATCAAAGTTTGTTAAGTTTGTTTTGCTAAGGAACACAATACAAACACATTGCAGATCCGCTTAGCTATCATCATATACAAAATAGCAGATCCTACCGTACTTTCTGCAGTCGCTTTCATGCACAAAGAAAAGCTTGCAATTCAGTGCATCACACCTTCCAGTTCATGGATCTGGAAATTTAAGGCCTTAACCAAACAAGACTGCACTGGTGTGCCAGTTATGTTATGCAGGACAATATGTGTTATAAATTGAAAAGGTCTTGTCCAATGCATGTGAGCATACTTACAGTTGTACTGTTTATGTTCATGTTTTAACTTTTAACTGTTCATCGTACTGATTAACTAATCCAGACTCAAATAATGTGTTCTACACTGACAATCTTACCCTGTCTTAACACATGTTGCACTTTCTTGATGATCAGTGAAATACTGCAACTCAGAACTGTTCATTAACAGTTGGACAAATGGATCTCAAAATCAGCCTTAGTAAAGCTCAGTATCAGTAAGATTGTTAAGCATGTGACAGCTAAAGGGACAACTGGCAAACACTTAGGTGACAATTGTAATATGTCATTGAATTTAGATATGCCCTGCTGTGGTCTGACATCAGACTCTCTCTTTCCATGTACATTTTTCTTCACTGCTTGGTACTTTCTGTAGAGTATTTAGAGTTCTGATCACAAAATACTACAGTCACACTGGGAGAAGGATGATCGTCCACAGTGTGTGCCCTGACCCTCAGTATGGCTAGTATTTTTGCCATCACATACACACACACACACACACACACACACACACACACACACACACACACACACACACACACACACACATATACACACACACCAAAGACTGGGAGGATTGTGGAACAGACTTCCAAGAATGATTACCATTGCTAGAGTCTCTCCAAAACTAAATTGTGACAATAACAAACTTTGATTAGCCCTCCTAGACAGAACAATTATTTGTAAACTTCTTTGTCTTGGTCATTGCTCTACTGTTGCCAAAGGACTAAAACTCTGACACTGGATTAGAATCTAATAACCCTTCTATACATCTATATAAACACCATCTGTGTCACAGTTGTCAAATAACTGCTCCTCCAAGGATGACAGGTTCAGAGCACCACCCCCATAACATCACATGGTCACTGAATGTGTGTTTTTTTATGAAAAGTGAGACATCATCCCTCCTTTAAAGTTATGGGAAGGGTGAAATAAACTAGAATAAACCTAACAACCAGGAATAAGCAGGTATTTCAGAGTCAATAATTACTCAGTAATTATTTATTGTAGACAGCACAGTTTGAGATACCTTTAAACTGATATCCTTCTATTTCTATTAAATCAATGCATTACCTGGAAGCAAACAGTCTCTCCAGCCATCTTATTAAAAATCTGCTGTTATGTTAATTCAAAAACATATTTGCTTCTGCTGAAGTGGTTATTCTAGTCTGCTTTACTTATATTTTGCTTATTTTCCTTCATTTCTAAACAGTCATGGTTTCTTACCAGAAGGGTCCCATGCACCAGTTCATCTGTCTCATCAGTAAAGTAAATAAATAAACAGCTACGTAAATACACAGACAGGATGGTATGAAAAGACAAACTGAGAGTTTAGTTTTAAAATGCACTAAGATAATTATTTTTAAAAATATACAGTTTATAAATTAGAGACACATACTAGTGTAAACTTCCTTTCTGAAGAAGACCATGTAAAACATTTCTTTCCACATGCCAGCTTCTCTTTTTTCATTGCTTTTTTATTAAAGAAACCACTTCATAAATGAAAATAAAAATGCTGTATAAAAAACATTAAACTTAATAAAAACGATGTATAAAAAACATTAAACTTAATTATCAGCAATGAAATCTGAAAATCTTCCACATGCAAAATTTTGGAAATCTAAAATGTTTACTTGATAATGTGGGTACATATTAATATTGGGATGACTGAAATAAACAAGCACTTTTCCACCCCTACGTTGTATACCATTGCCTTCTGATAGCACGGTTTTGAAGGTAATTGCAAATAAATTAGTAATGGTATCATGGATCTGTGTCACAGGTGGTATTACAGTGAGGTGTGTGTTTGGCTGGTGTAACTGCACAGTCAGCGAGTACCCTACTCTCCCAGTCCATAGTTACACTTTTTATTTTTGCACAAATGCACTTGTGAACTGGCAACTTTGTCATTCCCTCTACCACCAACAAATCTGGCTGCATCATGCATTAACACTATGCACAAAACCTGCTACAAATACCAGCTGTTCTGTCATCTGGATACATTGTTACATTTTTGAAGAACTCTCTGCAATCCTGGCATGCACAACTCATTATTAACTCCAGTGAGTCACTTATACTATTGACTGATTTGGTTACTGCTATTTTCTCCCCTTTTTCTTGTGGGATGGGTGGGGACTGGAGTCGAACATAGAGAACAGAGGTACCCTATACACTAAGCTTTGAAGTAAATACATACTTAGCTTGTGTCCTGCTGATGATGAATGTTGGGGGTTGAGCAGTACGGCAGCAGTGAGTGTCTGGTACAGAATGTACAGTTATGTTTGGACATCACATAATAACAAATCACGGAAAGCAGCTGTGGAACACTGTCCTATCAAACCAAGTACTACTGTCTGATGGTGAGATTCTGATTGAAACTAATTGCTTGGTTGCAGTAAAAGGTAAATCACATCCAGATTAACAATCACAGACTAAGGGATTCTTATAATTTTTCTGATGACATAATATGAAGTCAGCATAGTAAGCAGTGCCTGCCTACTTTTGGGAGGGGGGTGGTGGTGTCAGTTCGAAAATAATGTACCTAGTGAAAGTAGGGCCTGCTCTGCGCACTACTAAATGACAAGAAAAATGTAAAATGTAGTGGTATAATTTATCTATAATCCACAACTGGGTATGGGTATCACAAAATTTACCCATGGATGACAAGCGTGTCAATATAAAGCACATCGACATTTCCGTCGACTGACTCTTAGTACTAGACCTGTAGATATATATATATATATAGTTCAATGATACATTCATTATAATTATAGGGATTATACATTATCTCAATTCTTGGAGAGAGTGTAACACCAGCATAGGTGCCAGAAGCAGTTGAAGACTGGGGGAGTGGAGGGTGAGAGGGGCACTTAGTGATCTAAAAATGGCAATTTTTTAAAAACTATTTACTACCACAACAAAGGTTCACGTAGAGGACATTTTAAGCTTAGCCAGTTTTCCTTTTGGTGCTTGAATTAAAATTTCCTGATAGGTCTTACCTGTCCCATGGCTGATTAATTGTACATTAGCCATAGTGAAAATAACTGATCATACCATAGATAATTTGAAGGGACCAACATAAGGGATGCAGCATTTAGGAACTGCCTCTATCCATTAGTGCACAAGGGACAGTCCTGGAGTATTCTATTACCTATCCTTAGATCCAAGTTGCATTTGAATATGGACAGGGACACGCCACTCACATCTATGGCCAATTTAGAGTGCCCAGTCAACTTACTGCCTGTCTTTGAAATGTGGGAAGAAACTGGAGCACCTGGAAGAAACCCATGCAAACACAGGCAGGACATGCAGACTCCTCACAGAAGCCACCACAGCAGAGAATCGAACTGGAAAATCTCTTGCTGTAAGGCAACAATGCTATATGCTGTGCCATAGATTTTTGCAATGCTATATGTGTCATATCAGTGCACTCACATAATGTTGTGCATTTTATGTTGGTAAGAATCTGGAAAAGCTGGCTCAGTCTGTATGCAAACATACAAAAGCCATTAAGAAAAAAACAAAAAAATTTATTTTTCTGTTTGATCATTACAATTCAGCTGTTTAATAATGTCTGATAAGGTTCTTCTACCTTCTTAAAACAAGAGCAGCATCACTTTTACGTTTAGGTTCATAGGTTCATAGGTTCATACTAGGCTATCTGCCCGAGGGCATTTACAAGCCTAGCCCATAGTTTTGTGGCTTACGCCACCCCTTTAGTATGGGGAACTATACCCATTATTTTGCTGTGCCTCTGTCGAGCAGTGACACTGAGGTAATCCCTGGGGTATATCTGCAATCTCCCATCCATCGGTCAAGATTTCTCTTGAACAAGGCCAGCGACGTGCTCTGCCTCACATATACCGGGATTTTGTTCCACAGCATAGGGAGTCTTTGGGTGATGAATCTATCCCTCCAGCACGTCCTATTAATAGCCATGTCGAGGTTTAAGTCTCCCGCCCTTGTGGCTCTGATGGATCTAGATTTTTTGAGGTGAAGCATATTCATCAAATCTGGGTTTGACATGGCCTTGTATGTCAGGCACAGGTCACCTCTGAGCAAGATGGCGACTGAATAGAGCTGGAGTTCTTTCAGTCGGGCAGCATAGGACAGATTTTTGAGACTCTTTATCCTTTTGGTGAGGAACTTTTGTGGCCTCTCCAGCTGCTGCAAGTGTCGGGTCAGATACATTCCGAATGGGGCACTGTACTCAATCATTGGTCTGATGAGTGATGAGTATAGGGAGACTATGACCTCCCTTGATCTAGATGTGAATCCCTTCATGATAAGGTGGGCAATGTAGAAGGTCTTCCTAACTACTTTAGCTACATGGGTGTCGAATGACAGGCTACTGTCAACCTGGGTCCCCAGGTCCCTGATAACTTCTTCTGTGCTCAGTGGATTGCCACTTATATGGTAGCTAGGGGTAACCGTGTTTTTCCCGAAGGGTATGACTATGCATTTTGGCATTTAACTTTAGGCCATGGTTCTGGCACCAGTTATCCGTTTCTGTGAGACCCTTCTGAAGGATATCTGTGTCAGATGTGTTTTCGACCACGGCCCAGTTTGCAGTCATCTGCAAACTTTGTCAGCCATAACCCTCCTGTGTTTGCTTGTACTGGAAAAGTAGATGCCAAACAAGAGTGGGCCCAGGACTGAGCCCTGTGGGACACCACTTGTGACAGGCTTTGAGTCTGACATGGCGCCAGCAACTCTGACCCTGTGGGTTCTGTCACTCAGCCAGTTTGCAACCCATCTTGTGATGTATGGGTTAACATTTAAGCTGATGAGTTTTCAATGATACCAGTGGGGTATTGTATCGAAGGCCTTCGCCAGATCGAGGTAGGCTGTATGGACTGCCTTTCCCTCATCAATGGCTTTGGTGACTGTTTGAAAAAGTCAACCAAGTTTAAAAGGCATGATCTGCCTTTGACAAAGCCAAACTGGGTTGGATCCAAAGTCTGCAAATTCCCTATGTCTTTATTTATGAGATCCATTATGATCCTCTCCATGGCTTTGCAGATAAGGCTTGTCAAGCTAATGGGCGGTAATTTCCAGGGTCGGTGGAGGCACCGCCTTTGTGAAGTGGGACCACAGTCGCAGTGCGCCACTCCTGGGTGCGTATCCAGAGGTGAGACTATGATTAAACAGCTGTCCTAGCTGTGGGTTTAATTCCTCATTGAGTTCGTGGAGCACACAGCCGGGGACACCATCAGGTCCCATGGATGCTGTGTTTTTGCCTGGAGAGAGCAGTTCTCACTTGGGCGTTAGAGATGTTTGGGGGCTGCAATCGTTTGGTATAGATATCTCTCCTTTGGGGGAGGGAAGTTTGCACTGAACCTGTCAGCCAGTATGTTGGCAATGTCTGTAGGATCAGTAATCTTCACATCATTTTGAACTAGTTCTGAGCATATCTGGGAGTTTCCTCCCAGGTTTCTAACATAGCTAAAGAAGGCCTTATGATTGTCTTTTGAGTCTTTAGCTATTCTTCTCTCAAAATTTGCTTTGGATGATTTTATGAGAGCTCTTAGTTTTTGACTTATAGTGATCAAGGTGTCTTACCTTTTAAGGATTTTGCTCTATCTTGTAGTAGCTTCCTCCTTTTGTTGTAGAGTTTGTTTATGGCTGGGGTCCACCAGACTGGACACTTGCCTTTGGTACAAAGAGTCTTTGTTTTGCTTGGGATTGCCTTATCCATGCAGTCCTGCAGGTGCTGGTAGAAGGCATTTGTAAGTGATTCAGCGGCTTGAGTACTGTTTTCCGCCGGCTCGGGGGCCTTAAAGGAGACCACACTAGTCTTTAGAAGTGTGAAGTCGGCTTTCGAGAAGTTCTTTACTGTGGTCTTTTTTATTTCAGGTGGGGGTGGGATGAGGACCTCCAGCGAGATTAGTTTGTGATCTGATCTCACCAGTGAGGGGTATAGTGAAGGGTTTCTATGCCTTATTAGCAAATTATCAACATGCATTAGCCAAGATCAATTTTATACATTTTTTTCATTTTAATGTTATTTTCTTTAAGTACAGGGGATCCTTAATACAGCAGGCTGGAGACAGAACATAAGTTATTCATCCAGAAATATTTCATCAAGTGTAAATCTTGTGCTTTTCATGGCAATAGTGTTGGTCTCGTCTTGGTGATGGAAAATCTTGCACAAATCGTTTCGGAATGAGAGGAAGGCTTGTTTGGCATGACTGTATCTAGCACTGTGTAAGTGTTGTCTTGTCGAACCTAGCTGACCACAGGCTCAGGCATACGATGACGCAATGGGCTAGTTCTTCTGAACTTCAATATGACATAACTCAGTGCAGGCAAATGGTATTAGAAAACACAACAGCTGACAGCTGAGCACACAGTGTCGTACGTAAAAGTTGGTACGTCAAATGTACTGCATTCCATATATTCCTTTAATCTATATCGGAATGGACACTAAATTGTATTTACAACTGTCGAATTCATTTCTACTTTCATTAACCTATATCAAGATAGTGATGTATGCACCTATGCCCTCACCTGAATCTGCCTTCTCAGCTACGCTAAACTATTTCTCCTTATTTGTTTGTATCACTGAAGAGTCATGACATTTCCAATAAATAAATAATTTAGTTTGCAGCATTTTAATTATAGTGCATGAACTATCCCTAAACCAAGGTTTAACTTCAGTCATGTGCCATGATTTAGGCCATAATAGCATAGTGCCCCATCACACACACACACACACACACACACACACACACACACACACACACACACACACACACACACACACACACATGCACACACACACACGCACACACATACACACACACACACACACACACACACACACACACACACACACACACACACACACACACACGCATGCGCGCACGAGCACACACATACACACACACCAGCTTACTCACTCTGAAAATAATAGTTCAGACTCCATCCTCCGAGTAGCAGCAGCTTTCACTCAAGCAGCAGCAGGCAGCTTCCGAAAATAAATACTTCACAGCTAAATATAACCGTCTGTTCCCGCTTGCAAAAAAACAGCCAGAAACCTGGAAATACGTGCCGCGAGCTCAACTCCAACAGACTGGATGAGCTGACATCATTGCGCATGCGATGATGTCAGCTAAAGCGCAGAAAATGAAAATAATTTAAAAAATAAAGATGTAATATGGGACAGTTGGGAGGTGTGGATGATCTGCAAAAGTGTGGGGGGCTCCCCTTCCCCCTCGCTCTATGGTTCCAGTGCCCATGAACACCAGAGATTTGTAAAACCTGTTAGAAGTTAGATCTTTAGTAATCGGATAAAGCCCTTGCTGCTGTCTGCTCCTCACCCAGCGTCTTTTGCCTGTGTTACCCACTAGATGGGTAGCAAACTGGCTCAAGGACAGAACCAACATGGTTAGAATTGCTGGAGCCATGTCAGACTCCAAACCAGTTACAAGTGGCGTCCCACAAGGCTCAGTCCTGGGACCTCTCTTGTTCGGTATATATTTCTCGGAGGTACAGGCCAACACGGAAGGACTGTGGCTGACCAAGTTCGCAGATGACTGCAAACTGGGCACCATAATCGACTCTCTAGCCAACGCAAGCATCCTCCAAAAGGGCCTCATAAAAACAGACAACTGGTGCCAGAGCCATGGCCTCAAGCTAAACGCCAAAAAGTGTATAGTCATCCCCTTTGGCAAAAACAAAGTGCCCACAAATTACCACATAGGTGGTAATCCATTAAGTACAGAGGAAGTAATTAGGGACATGGGGACCCAAGTTGATAGCAATCTCTCATTTGACAACCACGTGGCCAAAGTGGTTAGAAAAACATTTTATATAGCCCACCTAATCATGAAGGGATTCACATCTAGATCAGGGGAGGTCATTGTGCCTCTTTACTCATCCCTCATCAGGCCCATAATTGAGTACAATGCCCCTTTTGGGATGTATCTTACCAGACACCTGCAGCAACTGAAAAGACCCCAAAAGTACCTCACCAAGAGAATCAAAGGGCTCAAACAGATGCCATATGCTGCCCAGTTAAAGAAACTCCAGCTCTACTCAGTGGCATACCGCCTGCTCAGAGGCGATCTGTGCCTGATGTATAAAGCTATGTCCAACCCAGAATTAATGGACATGCTGCACCTCAGAAAATCCAAATCCCATCGAGCTACGTGCTCGACCGACTTGAACCTCAGCACTGAAATAAATAGGACATGCTGGAGGGACAGATTCATAACCCAGAGGCTCCCTTCACTCTGGAATAAAATCCCAGTCCAGGTTAGGCAGAGTCCCTCATTGACTCTCTTCAAGAGGAATCTTGATGAGTGGGTGGGAGATCGTAGGTTTACCCCGGGTATCATGTCTGTGTCACTGTTAGACAGAGGCACAGTATACTAACCTCGAAAAAGGGCATAGCAAAATTAATTTAAAATGGGTGGCGAAAGCCAAACACACTCTGGCTAGGCTGATAAATGCCCTAGGGAAGATAGCCTAGTATGAACCTATGAACCTACCCTGCTCTTCTTGTGCTTCCAGCACCAGTCTCTAGAAACCTAAGGACCCTCTCCAAATACCAGCGGGTTCAACTCACAGCCTTAATTCCAAGAACCTTCTCTCAAGGAAACAAGAAAATTACCCTGCTCTTCTTGTGCTTCCAGCACTAGTCTCTAGGAACCTAAGGACCCTCTCCAAATACCAGTGGGTTCACCTCACAGCCTTAATTCCCAGCACCCTCTCTCAAGGAAACAAGAAAAGTATGTTTTCTGACTAATTCCTGCCAGTAATATTTTCAACCATTGTACCATTGCTATAGGTGTCAAAGCAAGTTCTGAGCCAGGACAGCCAGCAGCCTCTACCCCCCTCTCTTTATAGTACCTTAACACCCACTCCCCCGTATCCTCCATAGTAACTTTCTTTCCTAGCACTTACTCTTCCCCAGTTTTAATCCAGTGAACTCCCTCTCATATCTACCTGCAATATAAGACCTGTCCACTAGGAGGCACCCTTCTCCTACTCTCATTTCTCATGCGTATCCTCTTCTTTTCTAAATTACTTCCCTTATTTTCTGTAGTCCCAGACCTGCTTTTTAGTTCCTCACACTTCACCCTTTGTTATACTGTTTACTATTACCGTTTCTAGGTTCTCTTATCACTGTTTTTACCCACTTCTGACTTATAGAACTTACCTTCTGTAGCCAGTACTGCTGATTGTTTCTTCTCTAGCTGCTTCTTTACTTGTCTCTACCTGCTCTGTTCACCCTGCGGGCTCATTCGGCTCCCCTCCCTACGCCCAATTCCCACCTACCTCCAGGGGTCCTACTCTTTTATTTACTAGCCACTAACCTTCCTCCTCCCATTACTCTTTAGTGATCTTTCTTATTGGTCATCTACTCCCACTCCATCCTTCTCTAACCACTCCTCTTATTTCCTACCACACCCCTCTCCTCCCCTCATCCACAACTACTATACTTCCATACCTTCGATAATATAACTAAGATCATATCCATCCCAATGGATAAAGTACATACCACTGCTAATTTCCAACTACTTCTCTTACTTACACTGCTTCCACCTTTCACTTTTGCCTACATACTCTCCTCCTATGAACACCCATTAGGTCCATATTTTCAATACTCAAATAAGCTAACCAACTCTCCTTCTCTACACATCCTCTTTATCCATGCTAACATAACAACAACACCCAGCTATCTACTAGCTAAATATCATAGAATACTCCACATTAGATATAACAATCTCAATCCCAAGAAATCACTACTCCTAAATAGCAGACTCCCAAATACAAACTATCTCAAACAACTCCACTCATTAAAAGATGGAGACATTCATCCAAACCCAGGCCCAACAACAACTCCTGTCTCTCTCCCCAACCCCAAACAATCCACTAATTATTCCATTACTAAACCATCTAACTCACTCGTTTTAGCTCATCTAAGTATTCATAGCATTAACAATAAAATTGCTCAACTCCATGCTCTCTTAGAAGTCTACTCCTTTGACATTCTCTGTTTAACAGAAACTTGGTTAAAACCTGTAACCAAAGACAATGAAATCATTCCACCAGGACACAATATCCTAAGACTCAACTGTGTAGCCAAAAAGGGTGGGGGAGTTGCTATTCTATTCAAATTTGTATTTCAATTAACCATTTATGACTATAAACCACCTCTTAACACCAATGCAGAAATTCTCATATCCAAACTTCAATTTAACAATGCCAAAGCCATCTATATTATCTGTATCTATCTACCTCCTGGTAATAACAATACCACCATAGAAAATATCCTTTGCTGGCTATCTCAACACCTGCCCCAATAAACCATAATCATTGGTGAAATAAACATTGATTGGAATTGCTGTATCAACAGCCACCCTACCACCACACATCAACCTATATGTTTTTTTTCTCAAACCATTACATCCCCCACCAGGATAAACAAACATAACAAGAAAGAAAGCACATTAGACTGGATTCTGATAAATAGCCATCCTTAAATATATGAATCTGGAACCCTCTCTGATGACATAAGTGACCACTCACTTACCTACATCATCAGGCATAAAACCTATGCACCTATTCCTACCACTGTCAGGAATATCAGATCCAAAAAGAACTTTAACCCTGATCTCTTCCAAAGAGAATTAAGAGCATGCAATTGGTCTCCCTTAAGATACCTCCCTCTGGAAGAAGCTGTTAAATACTTTAATTCTAACTTCATAGCCATTCTTGAACACCATGCACCAACCCGTTCAATTAGAATCAAGACCAGCTCTGCCCCATGGCTTTCTAAAGACACCAAACATAAAATCCATCTCAGAAATAAATACTAGGCCAAATGGAGAATGACTAAAAACCCTGTAGACCAACAAAATTTTAGACAACTAAAAAATAACACTAAGAAAGCTATACTGTCTGATAAAAAAAACTACTACCTTCAATTTCAGAAGGCTGACCATAATAACCCACAAATATTCTGGGCATGCATTAACCAATTACTACATCCAAGTCAATCCATTACACCAATCCCACAAAACACAGACCAGGAAAATCCCATGCATACTGCCAATGCCTTTAATACCTTTTTCACTGACGCTATCCAAACACTAGCCAGTCAGCGATCACCTAATAACTTCACTTTACCTACCTATAACAAAACCCCGCCCCCTCCATTTCTTTTCCAACCAGTCCCAACAACCCATATTCTTACCCGAATCCAAAAACTGAAACCAGGCTCTCCTTCAGCAGACCAACTACCTGCTGAATATCTACAGAAATCTGCCAAGTCGATTGCTTACCCCATCTCCATTCTGATCAATAGAACTATTAGCAAAGGTTGCATCCCTAGCATCTGGAAAGTCGCCCATATTATTCCCCTTCACAAAGGTGGAAGCTCCACTGATTTCTCCAACTACCATCCCATAGCCCTTCTTTCTCCTTTGGCAAAGATCATGGAGAAATGCATCCATAGGCAATTGCTAGACCACCTAATCCAAAATAACCTACTTTCTAGCTGTCAACATGGTTTCAGACTTTCCCATAGCACTACCACTGCCCTCCTTTCCTTTATGGATTGTATTAACAAAAAATGTAACTGTAATATACTTAACTCTGCACTATTTATCGATCTGTCCAAAGCATTCGACATAGTAAATCATTAAATTCTTATAGATATCCTCAAATACCTGTCCTTAGATGCACTCTCTATTGCTTTGGGACAACACTCTATCTACCCACCTACCATTTAACCTCAGTGTCCCTCAGGGGTCCATATTAGTACCTCTCCTGTTCTCCATATTTATCAATGACCTTCATCTAGCAATCCCCCATGCTACTTGCATACAATAAGCAGATGACTCCACACTTATATGCTCAGCCACAACTACCTCTGAACTGCACTCCCTTACCCAAAAAGTATTTAACACAGTTGAACAATGGTTCACACTCCGTTGTCTTTTCTTGAACTCCCCAAAAAACTAAACTCCTCCTTTTCAATCCTACTCATAAGTCCTCTCCCATAGATTTTTTCAGTTACATCCACTAATGGTACCATTCTGTCACCTGACCCAACTACCAAGCTACTTGGTATTACCATTGACAACAACCTCAACTTTGACATTCACATCAACAACACTATAAAATCTGTCAACAAAAAACTTGGCTCTCTCTACAGAATTAAACCCTTCCTGTCACCTACAGCTAGAACTAATACTGCACACACTCGTCTAATCTCTACACTCCTCTATGCCTCATCCATTTTCACTAATCTATCTAAGAACAACCTCAATAAATGGGAAACCTCCTACAATAACATAGCCAGATTTGCTACTGGCAACCCATTTAGGACTCACCATTGCTTTAATTTAAAGCAGCTAGAACAGTTGGAACTACAGAATCTGCTTAAATACCACCAACTAATCATTGCCCATAAGACTGTTTATCAACCTTCCAATACTCCTATTCTATCCAACATGATCACCCCCTATAAAAATCTGAAGTCCTTACGTTCATCTCAGAACCTTCTAGTTAACACATCTAAATCTAACAACAGAGCTGGAGATTCTCTCTTCTCTAATGTTGTTTGTCTTTCGGCTTTTCCTGGTAAGGGGTCACCACAGCAGAACTCTGATCCGTTAATGATTGGCAGTAGATTTTTACAAAACGCTGAGGTGCCAACTCGACGCCCAACCTTCAACGAAGGCATGCCCATTTACGCAAGCATGTCTTTCGAACACTACCCAACTGCAGGGAGGACATGCAGACTCCACACAGAAGGCACTCCCAAGCCCAGCCGAGAATCGAACGGGAGAACCTGTTGCTGTGAGGTAACAATGCTACCGCCGTACCACCGCGGCATTTTTTGTGGGAAAATTCTGGAATCTCCTACCCAGCAACCTTTCCTCACTTTCCTCTATATCACTCTTCAAAAACAGACTGAAACTTTTCCTCAGAACACACTGGTTATGCCCCTGTACTATACCTGACTAGTTACCTATTCTATCCAAAATATGCTCTGCCTAGTCTATTCTTTTCATTAACTCTTTTATCTTCCTTAGTAACAATATTTTTACTTTTTTCGCTCTTTATTTCATTATTTCCATCCCATTGACACCTATTTGTTAAAAAAAAACTCATTATTACTATAACTAAACAATAAACTGCCTCTTTTTTATTATGTACTGTACTTGCATGTTGTATAACCTGTATGCCTCCTTTTTTCATTATGTAGTGTACCTATATGTTGATTTGTACCTGCATTTTACACTGTAATCATTTCTGTCCTCTCTGAAAATTTCTGTGTTAACCAGAAATGTCCTTGTATATACAACTGATGTTATGTTTGATATTTGTTGTTATTTTATATGTGTGTCATAGAGCTTATCTCCCCGGGCCTGTACTGAAAATGGACATATATCCAGTTAGACTAGCCAGGCCAACAAATGTAAAATAAATAAAATAAATAAAAATAATAAATAAAGAAGTTTTTTTATAATGTTAATAATTTAGGGCAGTATTTTGCTGCCCTAATCCAGGCCCATTTCCCACTTTTGTATTGAGAAGAATGGTATTAAAAAAGTGGTCAGGTCCCTGTAGGTCAGCATTGGTAATCCTACCAGGACAGATGGATAACTCTCAAGACCTACATTTTTGTGTCCTGTTACTTAGCAATCATTTTACAGTGACATACTGTAGTGGCAATTAATGAGGTTAAGCTGTTTTCAGTTGTGTGAAACACTGTCAGATGCCTTAACAAGATAATCCTAAGTAGCAATTGTGGTCAGCCCTTCTTGAAGTACCTTTGCTTCTTCTTGGAGAATGGCACAGGACTGAACAGGCAAGATCTCCACTTAACAACCCCACACTGTCCCATACCTAAAACAAGTATACCTTTTGCGCAACGTTTTATAAATTAGATTTGACTGTTTCTGCAACATTACATTGGATACTAGTCACCCAGATATTCCATTAACATAGACGAATGACATGCTGCAGTTGGCAGAGCTCAAGGACATGTTCCCCCGATAACACTATTTAACTATGGCTTTTTTGCACTGTAATATATCATAATACTGATGCAAGGACTTTGAATGTACTGACTATAATCTGTGTAAAGAAGATGTTTAGCTGAAGGACATTACTGTTGGTAAGGAGACTAAAATACTTTTTGCTGAAATACATTGCCATTGGTATGATGTCAGTGGGAAGTCCCTATAATATACTGCATGCATAAGACACTGTTTTGTTTATGTTATAGGTTTTTGAGGTAAAGGCAAGAATTTTGGGAGTGCAATTTTCAGAACCTTCACATGTATAGTGGTAGGACTGTGAATGTGTGTGTATGCGTGTGTGGGGGGGGTACACTGAGTTTAGCCCCTATTGACTTAAAACTGTCACAGATAAAGTTCTGTCTGAGAGAGATTGAATTTTCTGTGAACTTGAGGTACCTTTAACGTGGCACTACTATTAAGTTATTGAAAGTTGCAATCTGACATAGCTTCATACCTAATCCTATAAAAATGTGTAGTTTTGCAGAAAGCACCGACAGTGAGGCTACAAGTAGATAAAAAGCCGCATGCCTGATGCCCAAGGTAGCAGTAAAGGCAGCTTTTCAAAAGCACTGTAAAAAGGCAGTTTATTAAATTAAAGCCCTACTTTCTCTCATTGTAGAAATGCATTATCTATAGATTCTTCCCTCAAAAACATTGTGATGATAACAGCACTGTCACTGTGGAATGTTATAATGAAACACTCAACTTTCAAGATATGGGGAAAAAACACATAGGTGAAGGAGATCTGAAAAAAACTTACTCTCTCTCTAAAATACCAGCATGCCTACACAATCAAAGCTTATGTCGTGCCTTAAAAAATGGAGGGCCTTTAATACTAGATGGCAGGTTTGCTGGGAATGAATGCTCTTAGTTTGAGAATGCAGTCTATTACTTTCCAAATCAAAATTTTTCTCAGTCACACTACAGTGTAAAAATGTTTGTCAAACATAGTTCTCAACCAAAGCTTATGTCGTGTCTTGAAAAATGGAGGGCCTTTAATACTAGATGGCAGGTTTGCTGAGATTGAATGCTTTTAGTTTGAGAATGCAGTCTATTAATTTCCAAATCAAAATTTTTCTCAGTCACACTACAGTGTAAAAATGTTTGTCAAACACGGTTCCCAGATTTGCAAAATTTAAATAACTGCACATGTATATTGGCTCTGAAATTTGTAAAAAGTAATCCTGTAGAAGTGTCTGATTTCAAGGTATGTATAAAAAGGATGACTTCAATACACATTGCTTAGTGAAGATCACTCACTGCAAACGTGTAACACAAAATGCATGGTATGTCACTATATGCAATATTTTGGGGCTAACTGCAAGACAGATCTTTGTATAAAGACGACACAGGTAATACAAATACTTACTAGAGCAGTTTAATAGAAATCCGTCACCTGTTAGCAAATCACGATGACATGTTGAGGAAAAAAGCAGGTGTACTAATACACTTCACAGCATTCCAAATCAGCTTCTTAAACATTATGGCAGTATTAATGTCATTAAATCACTGAAGAAATTTCAGTTAACTGTAGCATTTTACCCTGTATTCTGTGTTTCCCTGATGTACTACTTACTATTTTTTTTTTAATTCAAAAACATTTGTTTTGGTCTTTGCACACTCCACCAGCCAATTTCTGTCCCCCTCATACTTTTGGGAAAAAAACACAAACCCTAGACCTATCACTGCTCTCTGTCATTTTGAAGAATACTGCCACACCACAATCTTCATTTTTACTGCAAAATAAAACGATAAATATTTTACTGAACAAAAACAAAATCTTCAGACACAGAAAGAAGAATTTGTAATAATTAATATGCAGATTCCCACTATATAGTACAGAATGGAAAGTTATGGATGATGTAGCAGGCCCATTTTGACTGCAATACTTACAACAATGAAAGATTAATTTTATGCTACAGCGTACCAGTTGGTCAATTTACTCTCTCCATCTCTTTGTCTTTTGGATTAGCTGATGATTAAACTTAACCAGCAGCGTATTTCCTTCCTCCGTAACAACTGTTAAGATGTATGCCATTTAGTTTTGCATTATGATTCAGTACTGGACTCAAATTCCCTCTGGAAGGTTATTCAAATCATTCTCCACACTGTATTGTGAAAAAAATGCTCCATGTATTTTCTATAAATTCTCTACCTTAATACTGTGTATCTTTAGAATGTGCAGTTTTCATGAATATTTTTCCCTCATTTAATGCAGTACATATTGCATGACGTGTTGAAGTAAAGAAAACTGTTATATCATCTCTTTCTGCAGTTGTTCTTCAGGCTAGTTCAAACTAAACTTTCTGAATTGATCTTTGCACCTATGTCTTTGCATTAATTAAGCTGTTGTAGTGTATCTTTCATTATCCTTCTCTGAAATGCCTCTATTTTACATAATATATTATATTTTATTTATTTATTTGCTTACTATTTATTGACTGGGTAAGTGGGCTAGTCTGTTGGCCGTTTTCAGACATGAGTCAGGCTTGATAGGTCAAGCATGAAATTAAAAGTAACTAATTAGCAGTGCAAATGTAATGGAAAACAGAATACAAGGATAGCCTTGAAATGTTGCTATTGAAATACCAAGACTCTTACTGTGTTAACTGTGTAAGACTGCCTTGATGATTCAATGTATTCCTAACACTGTATAACCATATATAATGTTGAATTTGTTCTTTTTTGTGTATATATTGTAAATATGTTAAATTAATATTTTTTTTTCTTAAAAAAGAATAAAATAGAATACAACGTCTCCAAACGGGCAGTGAAAGTTATACGTTAACTACAGTATGTAGAGATCGGCATTTTGAACACTAAGGGAGTTACTACAGTTTATACAGATTGACATATGTGTTTTATACAATTAGGGTTTTGACAGCAGGCTATTCATTGTGCCTGTAGCAATTGCAGATGTTTGACTAATGCTTTAACTCTTTCAATGTAGCTACTCATTTAATTTCAGCAGGCAAATTATTCCATGACGTAGTTTGTAGTCAAGTTAAAGCATTTCCTCCCGTTTTGTTTTGAAGGGTTGTCTGAATAGTGTAACATATCATGGATATTTCGTAAGGAATAATTTTGTCCCTAAACAGTAATTTAGATCTAAGAGATGGGCATTGTAGAAGTTTTAATATTTTGAACAGAAGGCAGTGAAAAAGATAAGTGGCAGACTCAATTACTGGCAGCTAATGTGTATCATTTTTGAGGTTACAGTGGTGAGTCTGAGCATCTGCTAATAGTGCAAATAAAAAAAATGTTGTTTTCAGCAAGCTATACCTTTGAGTGTTGTAGATGAAGTGTAGAGAAAGGTAATCCACACTTCAGTTTTGGTAGCAGTATGTTTTTGTTCTGGCAGCTGAAGCTGTTGGGGAGAAGAAATGAGAGATCCTGTAAGAGAGCTTCAGTGGTGAAAGTTCTTTATTCACATACTCGTCAGTGAGGTTAGTGAATGTGAGAAGTTAGTCAAGAGCTATCCCTAAAGTATCTGCATTCAGAGGTATTACAGATTGTATTACCTGTACTGCCTTTCAGAGTGATAAAAGGCAAGCTTGCTATTTTTAAAACAGAAGCAAATATCATTACATTTGTTTTTGTAGGGTCGAGAAGCAGTGTGTCATTTGATGTCCATGGCAATGTCTAGAAAAGTTTTCCTGTAGTTGTGCTTGTAGGGTTGTATATGATTTACTGGCTTCTTGAACTAAATATCATCAGCATATAGAGTAAGATTAAGCTTGGGTAGTTCTTCTGTTATATCAGTGATAAAGAGTGAGAAAAGAAGGGGCCCCAGAACTGGACCTTGTGGTACTCTGGTATCGAGTGCATTTTTGCTGAGTATTGAGTTTCAGCATAAATTTGGAAGACTCCATCACTCAGATAATTTTAAACCATGGAAATTTGTTTTCACCAATGTCATGCTTGTTGAATTTTTACAACAAAATGTTATGACTGACCGTCTCACAGTCACGAGTCATGTCAACAACGACTCCTGCTGTTCTATGACCATCTTTCATGTTGCAGTAAATATTATTGGTAGAATAGAATACAGCAGTGGTGGTGCTGATAGCATTTTGAAATCCATGTTGTTGATGTGATAGCAGACCAATTATTAATGCATCTGAAACGTTGTTTGTAAAAGTTCTTTAAATGTTTTTCTAATGGGAAAAAAAATTAGAAATAAGCCTGTAGCCTTCATGTGATGGGCCATAAGGAAGGGGGCAGTAACAGAATGAAGGAAGCTGGAACAATCCCCGATGTTAAAATAAAGGTTAAAAATGTGGGTAAGTAACTTGGCAGTAGAATTAGCTGCTTTCCTAAGGAAGGTGAGGGAGAAAAATGTTCAATCTGGCTGAATAGTATTTCAATATATATTTCTTTCTCTTGGAGGTCATTACTGAGAAGTAGAACATAGGTGCTCACTATCATCTAAAAGGTAAGACTCAGTTGTGGTGTCCCATTCATCTTCATCTGTTCTGGGCTTTGGGGGATAATGTTACTGGTTACATATTTAATAGAAGCCTTAACTGCAGATGGGAGAGAAGTATTAGAGTTGTGCAAGTGAAGGATCTGGTAAGACATTTCATTTAGTTCCAAACAGATTTTGTTTATTAGCACAGGAAATTGTTTCTGTCACAGACAGAGTGCTTTAAATGCAATTGTTTCTATTCAAAGAGGTTTTCTAAGGGTTTGATACTTTTGGTGAAGCTGCTGGCTATTATTTCCTTTTACCAGGACGTCCGGGTACCATCTCTGACTCTCATTAATGTTAGCAGGTTTGACTTTAGTCAAGGGCATGGATTTTATCTAAGTCATCTTTGAGAGGTAGGGGAAGTGAGTTTTGCATATTAGAAAGGGAAAGGGTAGAGGTAAAAAGTTACAGCTACGATGAGATCAAAACTACGGTGTGTGTTGGGGGGAGTCTGCTAGTGTGGAATACAAAGTGTGGAGGTTTTGTTCTGGGAACAGTCGGCCTTTGCTGATTTGTTGGGGAGATTTTATAGCTTTGAATGACCATGAATTGATAACAGGACATATATATGTATGAGTCTTTTAGCAGGAGTTGAAATACAGTATTGCTGGCACTCACAATATTTTCCATACTCCAACCACATATTCAGGCAGTAAAATACTTCCTTTCTTTGTTTTATTGGGGTGGGACTATGAGGGACAACCTCATTGCACCCCTCCACATCCCAACTAATTATATATAAGAACTCAGAGATCATAAAACAGTGAGGAAAAGGGAAAACTTACCAAGCCCCATTCACGCTTAATGATTCTATTTACAATTGGCAAACTGTGAATCAATGAAAAAAAGTCAGCCAATTCATAGCATAACATAAAAAAATACATTCAAAAAAGAAACTGTTACCATATATATATATATATATATATATATATATATATATATATATATATACACACACACACACACACACACACATCTATATATATATATATATATATATATATATATATATATATATATACACACACACACACACACACACACACACACATAAATAAATGCATATATATATATATATATATATATATATATATATATATATATATATATGGGATCCGTACAGATGCTCGACTGCATCTTTCACCGAATCCCAATTTGGTGAGCATACTTGCACAAAAGTGCTGTTCACCAAAGCAGCACTTTTGCGTAAGTATGCTTGTTGTTCTGGTCGTACTACGGTGCAGTAAGGGAAAATTCACTTTTCCCCACTGTAGTACAACCTCGGAGTGAGAATATTAAAGTAGGGGGGTGTGGGGGTGCGGGGGGGCTTGCCCTCCTGCATTCAAGTAGATTGTGTTTTTTTTTTTTTTTTTTTTAACATACGTTAACGAAAGCGCTTTTTCAATGAAAGTGCTTTTGTTAAAGTGTGTTCAGTGGTAATGGATTCAGGCTTTTGATCATTCTACCAAAAGTCCTAGATCCATATATATATATATATATATATATATATGTATATATATATATATATATATATATATATATATATATATATATATATATATATATATATATTATTTTTATTTATTTTACATTTGTTGACCGGGCTAGTCCAGCTGGATTAATGTCCATTTTCAGTGGAGGCCGGGGAGAAAACGGAGAAAAGCTCAGAGGATTGAAACAGTTATTGGGAATACAATTGTATTATAGAAAGGGAAAAAGTATAAGTACAAATATTAAATTTCTTCACTAATTCAGTGAGGTTATAGGTTAAAACTAGCAAACAATATAATAAGGTATAAAATCTAAACAAAAATTTTTTTTGAGTTAAGTAATATATACAACAAAGGGATAATCACTCAGTTGGAGTAAAAGATAAAAAGCAAGTGGTTGAAGAAGTTTATAACAAATATGAGGGTGTGTACAGGCTAGTCTGGGTTGGTACAAGAGCAAAGCCAGAATTTATTAAGGTGTATGAAAAGTTGTTTCTTGAATAGTTGGAGAGTAGGGAAAGAGGACAAAGTGGATGGAAGATTGTTCCATATTTTGCCTATTGAGTTAGAGAAAAGGGAATTGCCTGCTGTATTCATAATTTTGGTACTATTAACAAGTAATTTATCAGAGGGCGTAGCGAGTTGTTTCAGGTTGATATAAGGAGTCAGGAAGTTGGAAAGAGCTGGTGTTTTAGAAGATTGGTGTAGAATTTTGTATGCTATTAAGAGTTGTTGAAAGATGAGCTTGTTAGGGAGTTCCAGCCAGTGTAGTTGTTTTAGGTTTATACAGTGATGAGCTCTGTATTGAGAGGAGGTGGCAAAGCGGGCAATATTGTGGTAAGATGTAGTAAGTTTCTTAAGGTTACTTTTGGATAGATTAGTGTAAATAGATGAAGCATACAGAAGGGTAGAGAGAAGGTGTGTTTGGGCTAAGGTTATCCTAGCTTCCGGTGTGAGGAAGGGCTTTATTCTGTATAGGGATCCAATCTTTTTATTAACAGCTTTTATTGTAGTGTTGATATGGCAATCATAGTTGAGATTATTATCGATAATAACACCAAGACGTTTGGTTGAGGAGTCAGGAGAGATTACTGTGTTGTCAGTTGAAGTAATACAGAAGTTTGTCAAAGTAGTTTCTGGTGGGTGGGAAGAGTAATAGTTTAGTTTTTTTGGGGTTAAGGAGTAGACAGCGGTTGGAGAACCACTGTTCTACAGTTGAGAAGGCAGATTGAGATTGCAACTGGAGTTCAGTTTGAGAAGAGGCAGTACAGATTATTGTGGAGTCATCTGCATATTGTATGCAGGTAGTATTAGGAAGAGATGATTGAAGGTCATTAATAAAGATAGAAAGAGAAGAGGGCCTAGGATAGACCCATGAGGTACTCCTAAAGATATAGTAAGAAGAGTAGAGAGAATTTTTCCAGAGTACAGCTTGCTGACGATTTGCAAGATAGGAAGAAAACCAGGTAAGGGAAGAAGGCTCCAAGGCCAGAGATTTTAGAGTGTGCAAGAGAAGTGTGTGATTAACCATGTCAAAGGCTTTTGAAAGGTCTATGAAAAGTGAGGATGTAAGTTTATTATTGTTGCGGTTTAAGTTAATAGTGTTGGTGAAGGAGAGAAGAGCTGTAGTAGTACTATGATCAGGTCTAAAACCATGTTGTGTGTCAGCCAGAAGGCCATACTTGAGGAGGTGGTTGAGCAGTTGTTTATGTATGCATTTTTCTGTGATTTTAGCTAAGGTGTTAAAAGAGCTATGGGACGATAGTTGGAGTAGTCGTAAGATTTGCCTCCTTTATGGAGGGGTATGATATGAGATATTTTCCAGATTGCTGGGAAAATACCTTCTTTTATTGATCTGTTTATTAAGATAGAGACAGGGTAGGCAATGGCCTTTGCTGATAGTTGCAGGAACTCGGCAGGAAGTTTGTCTGCAGAAGGGGTAGTTGGTTTGAGTTTTTGAATGAGAGATTGTATATAAGAGGTAGATACAGGTCAATATATATATACACACAATATATATATACACACACACACACACATACAAGTATATATTTGACATTTGTTCACCGAGATGGTCGGACTGGGCATAGCCCTTTTTCAGCGGAGGCCCAGGGTGAAAGGCTCCACATTACAACTATAAAAATAAGAACTTGTTAAAGTACACGACAAATATCTACAAAGACTTTGACAATATAAGCAATAACAGTAAAAATATAATTAGAGTATGGGAAGGGTTCAAGTGGGATGATTACAGAGAGAAGACCAAGTGCTACTCAGATGTAATTTAAGTGTTTTCTTAAATTCACGAACACTGGAAATATCTCTCAGGGGCAAAGGAAGTTTATTCCATTGGCTGGCAAGAGAAGAGAAGAGCTGTAGAGATACTGTCCAACTGATTTTTTAGGTTTGTAAATTTGCAGAAGGAATTGGTCAGAGCTTCTAACAAATTGATAGGGGGTGCAGAGGGAGATAAGTGCAGAGATACTAGGGCAGGATGGAGGGTTTATTCAGAATAGAATGAATAACTAGAAGTTGAGAAAATACGAGTTGATTAGGAAACTCTAGACAGCTGAGAGTCCTCAGAGCTAGGCAATGATGAGATTTAAAGGACAGGTTAGCAGCGAATCCGGCTGCCATGTTGTACGAGATTATAATTTGGAGACAAGTGAAGACTGTAGATTAGTTAGAATTTGTGAGCCGTAGAAGAGGTTAGGAAGGAGGTAAGCATGAGCAAGTGAAATTCTAAAGTCAGGGGTGAGGAACTTTTTATTTCTGTATAATAAACCAAGCTTTTGGTGGGTTTTCTTAATGCAATGATTTACATATAGATCAAATTTGAGTTGATCATCTATGGTCGCACCAAGGAGCTTAGTATGAGTTTTAGGGGTAATGAAAGTGTTATTTAGTTAGGAGATGGTAAATGAAGATTTAATGTGGTAGAGGGATTTTAGGAGGAGGAGGAGTTTTGTCTTTTTAGGGTTATGAATAAGTTGATTGTTAGATAGCCACGATTCAGTAAGTTTGAAGAATTTTTTGTGTAATCGTTAGAAGGTCAGAAGGGTTGTCAGCAAAAGAGATGATAGTGGAGTCATCAGCATACTGAATGAGGGAGGACTGGGGGCAAGATTGGTAAAGTTGATTAGTAAAGACGTTAAAAAGAAGGGGACCTAAAATTGAGCCTTGAGGTACAACCATATCGATGAGGAGTAAGGAAGCGAGAGTAGACAACCATTTGACAGATTGCATCCTGTCTGTAAGGTAGCTGTTGAACCAAGAGATAGCTGATGTGGATACATTAAGTTGGGATAGTTTGGAGAGGAGATGGAGTAGGAGGCAGTATCAAAGGCTTTAGAAAGGTCTGAGAAGAGGCAGCACACAAGTTTATTGTTATCTCTGGCAAGACAGACTGAGTTGATAAAGGAGATGAGAGCAGTAGTTGTACTGTGGTAGGGGGGCAAACCATGCTGGGTAGGGGTAATCAGGTTTTCATGAATGAGATAGGTTATGATTTGTTTGTGAACACAGTGTTCTAGCATTTTAGAAAGAGGAGAGAGTATGACTATAGGCATATAACTGGAGAGTTCAATAAAATGTCCTCCCTTGTGGATGGGCATTATGTAGGATTTTTCCAAACAGTAGGGACAGTTGATTCTATAATAGAGCAATTTATGAGGATGGAGACTGGGTATGCTATACAATTAGCTGCAATCATTAGGAAGAGAGGTTGCAGTTTATCAACTGAAGCTGAACATGGTTTTAGTTTAAGAAGAAGGTTTTTAATACAATTAATAGGAATTGTTCTTAAAGAGAAGGGGAAGTTATGCAGTTGAGAAGTGGTAGGAGGTGAAAAATTAGGTGGGTTGGAAGTCTGCATGACTTTACTGATGGAATCCATGAAGTATGAGTTAAAGGGAGGAGCAGTTTCAAGTGGTGTGCTGTTGGGGCAGGAGTTGGGATATGAAGGATTGCCTGGATGGAGAATATGGTTAATAGTGTTCCAGAACTTTTTAGGGTTTCTAGACGTAGATGTTTGGTGACTGTAACAGAAGTTTTTTTTATCACTAACAATGTGCTTTTTAGTCAGATTCCGAAGTTCCTTATATTTTTGAAAGTTAATGGGGGATTTTGTTTTGATCCAAAGTTTCCATGCATTGTCTCTTTTATGCATCAGAGACTGAGTAAAGTTCATAAGCCAAGGAGAGCACTGAGATTTCACTCTGACAGTTCGGGAAGGGGCAAGAGAGCCAAGTATATTAAGGAAGATGGAGTTAAATTGAGATACAGCTTCATTTGTAGGAAGTATAGGAAGGACCAATCAGTAGCTTGGAGAGAGTTGTTAAAAGTTTCAGGGTCAAAATTAGTTAGCTTTCAACATTCTTTGAATTTATGAGGTTGAACCTGATGGGAGGAGAATCTTTGGATACATACTGGACTGTGATCACTTAAGGAGTCTGGGAGGGATTCAGTGTAGTGATAGAGGTGAGGATTACAGACTAGAATCCAATCAATAATGGAGCTAGCATTAGTAGGCTTATGATGAAAAGTTGGAGTAGAGATAAGTTGAGTGTATCCATATAGGTTTATATTAGTGATAGGACAGTTAGAGCATAGGGTAAGCCAATTAATGTTGACACCACCAAGTATTATGGTCTCATTAGGTAAATGAAGAAATCAGATTATACAATGGCAACACCTCCACCCTTTTTATATGTTCTGTCATGGTGTATAATGTTGTAACCAGATGGAAGAATTTCATTGTCATTATTATATGGTTTTAGCCATGTTTCAGACAAGATAACAATGTTTGGAGAATATTGTTCTATCCAGGTGTGAAACTCAGATGTCTTATTAAGGATACTCTGAATATAAATGGAATAAAGGGTTAGGTGAAGGTTATAGGTTCATAGGTTCATAGGTTCATACTAGGCTATCTGCTCTAGGGCATTTATAAGCCTAGCCAGAGTGTGTATGGCTTTCGCCACCCATTTTAAATTAATTTTGCTATGCCCTTTTTCGAGGTTAGTATACTGTGCTTCTGTCTAACAGTGACACAGAAGTGATACCTGGGGTAAACCTATGATCTCCCATCCACTCATTAAGATTCCTCTTGAAGAGAGTCAATGAGTGACTCTGCCTAACCTGGACTGGGATTTTATTCCAGAGTGAAGGGAGCCTCTGGGTTATGAATCTGTCCCTCCAGCATGTCCTATTTATTTCAGTGCTGAGGTTTAAGTCTCTCGAGCTCGTAGCTCGATGGGATTTGGATTTTCTGAGGTGCAGCATGTCCATTAATTCCGGGTTGGACATGGCTTTATACGTCAGGCACAGATCGCCTCTGAGCAGGCAGTATGCCACTGAGTAGAGCTGGAGTTTCTTTAACCGGGCAGCATCGGCATCTGTTTGAGCCCCTTGATCCTCTTGGTGAGGTACTTTTGGGGTCTTTCCAGTTGCTGCAGGTGTCTGGTAAGGTACATCCCAAAAAGGGCATTGTACTCAATTATGGGCCTGATGAGGGATGAGTAAAGAGGCACGATGACCTCCCCTGATCTAGATGTGAATCCCTTCATGATTAGGTGGGCTATATAAAATGTTTTTCTAACCACTTTGGCCACGTGGTTGTCAAATGAGAGATTGCTATCAACTTGGGTCCCCAGGTCCCTAATTACTTCTTCTGTACTTAATGGATTACCACCTATGTGGTAATTTGTAGGCACTTTGTTTTTGCCAAAGGGAATGACTATACACTTTTTGGCGTTTAGCTTGAGGCCATGGCTCTGGCACCAATTGTCTGTTTCTATGAGGCCCTTTTGGAGGATGCTTGTGTCAGCTGGAGAGTCTATTATGGTGCCCAGTTTGCAGTCATCTGCGAACTTGGTCAGCCACAGTCCTTCCATGTTGGCCTGTACCTCCGAGAAATATATACCGAACAAGAGAGGTCCCAGGACTGAGCCTTGTGGGACGCCACTTGTAACTTGTTTGGAGTCTGACATGGTTCCAGCTATTCTAACCATGTGGGTTCTGTCCTTGAGCCAGTTTGCAACCCATCTAGTGACATAGGGGTTTATATTTAAGCTGGTGAGCTTATCTATAATGCCCAAGTGGGGTATTGTATCGAAGGCTTTTGCGAGGTCCAGGTAGGCTGTGTGGACCACCTTCCCCTTGTCAATGGCCTTGGTGACTGTTTCAAAGAAATCGACCAGGTTTAAGAGGCAGGATCTGCCCTTAACAAAGCCGAACTGGGTAGGATCCAGTGTCTGTAGGTCCCCAATATCTTTATTTATAAGGTCCATGGTGATCCTTTCCATAGCTTTGCAGACCAAGCTAGTGAGACTTATGGGGCGATAGTTTCCAGGATCCGTTGAGGCACCATCTTTGTGGAGAGGGACCACTGTTGCTGTACGCCACTCTTTGGGTACATATCCTGTAGTAAAGCTGAGATTGAACAGTAGTTTTAGGTTTGGGTTTAGCTCTTCTTGGAGTTCATGTAGGACGCAGCCCGGGACACCGTCTGGTCCCATTGATGCTGTGTTTCTTGCTTTGGAGAGGGCAGCTCTTACCTTTGCATCTGAGATGTCAGGGGGGCAGCACTCTGCTGGGATAGATATTAGCCCTTTTGGTGGGGAGGGGGGGGAGTTTGCGCTGTGTATTTTTTGTCATTTTGGACTAATTCTGCTCTATGTTAGTGCAAAGTGGTTTGACAGCCAGAGGAAATAGTGGCTGGCTTATGAAGAGGACTAGGCTTGGGATGAATGTCCCCAGAGAGTAGTAGAGTGCTGACATGGTGAAAGAGAAGTGTAATAAAGGGAGAGTAACAGAGGATTATGTGCTTGATTCTGTTAAGTGGGGAGTTCATGAGAGGAAATTTAATTTTAGGGAGAGTAAATTTGGTACAAGAGAAAAGAGAGAATGATATGGGAGAGGAGTAATGGGTATATGAGAATGTAGTAAAGTTAGAGGAAGTGGGGAAATCAGGGCTGCAGATACAGCTGATTGTAATAAGAGGTAAGGTTGGACAGGTGTAAAAGAATAATGGATGTAAAGAGGGGAGAATAGAAGAGAAGAAGGAAGAGAGATACAATGTAATAAAGGGAAGTGTAAAACAAGAGAGGGTAGTGAGTGAGTAGAGGGTAAAGGTAAGTATAATAGGTTTGAATAGAGAGGGGAGGGGACTAAGATGGTGGAGAAAGGAGTGATATGAAGAGATGTAGGTGGGGCTTAGGAAGTAGTGCTAATGCTAGATAGGGTATAGTGCACAGGAAGTAAGGGTGAGGAGGGTGGAGTCAAGAAGGTTAACTATAAAGGAAATTGATCTGGGGGAGGGTGGGAGTAGGGTAGGGGAGCGGAGTGAGGGCGAACGGAGCAGGTAGTACCGACAGCAGAAGATAAAAAAGTTACAGAAACAATCAGTAATATGGAGAAATACCATCAACTAAACCAGCTCTCGGAGTGCAGTTTAACAGCAAAGAGCTAATACGAAACTAGCAGGTGCACGTTGATTCCTGAGAACGTGTTCAGATATAAAGAACAGTTGCTTTAGATGTAGGAAGCCATCTGCAGTTTAATCATATAACCAAGCAGAAAGCTAAATGAAAAAAGTACACCATAGATAGAGCCTATTTATTAGAGAGGAGTAGTGTTAAAAACTCAGGAGAGAATAATCCATATCCAATATCTAACTTGGCAAAAACAGTACATTGAAAGAATAAGGCGTGCAGGACTATCAATAAAAGCATGCTATAAAAGTCATTTAAAAAGGATTGGAATGTGCCACTAAATGGTAAAGAAGAGGGGAGGGAACACTAAATATATCATTTTAGCAAGTGTGCACACCTCACAAAACTAAAATAAAAAATACTAAATATTTAAATTAACAATAAGTTACTTTGAAAAGATCACAAAAGAAAGCATACATTGTCTAAAAGGACTCCTCTTTCTGGTAAGCAATGTATGCAGAAGGGGTACGACAGACAGAAATATACACTCTAACATGCTTCAGACGACCCTCGAATACAGCCACATCCATTTTCTTCTTTTCTAAAGAGTGCATATCATATTTTGTCTTTCCACATCTTCTGCTCTCTTTTGTATACAGCATTGAAAAGAACTGGCCCAGTATTTGTTTATTTATTTATTTATTTATTTCAGTTTGATTACCGGGAAAGTCCACTGGGCCAAGAAGTGCCCATTTTCAGTGGTGGCCCGGGGAGAAAAGCTCCACAAGCAATACAATGAAACATGGTTACATAAAGTTAATGGTATAATACAAGAGTAAGATTCATACAGTCACTAAATACATTTACATAAAATGTGCATAATGAGCAAGCATAATAAAGCAATACAGTGCAGAGAAAAAAATAACGATAATACATAGATGTGCATAAAAATTATTATTATTTATTTATTTTTTTTAACAGACTGAACAAAGTTGGAGTCAGGAGAAAGTCAGACGAGTCAGGAAAAGCTTGGGGGTACAGAGGGGCAGGAAATGGAGAGCTCAGGGAAAGAGATCCCTGGAAATTATATCTGGTGAGAGCAGGAACATTTCCATTTGGATGACAGGTATTTGAAAAGTAGGGTCTTGAAGGATTCGGAGTTAGGTATAGTCCTATGAGAAGGAGGGAGGGAGTTCCATTTTTTACCTAGAGAGAAGGAGAATAGAAGTTGGCCGTCAGGACGTTTGGGTTTGTGGATGGAGATAAGGTTTTGGTGTTCAGATCTCAGAGATCTGTTTGGGGTGTATGGTGGAAGGATGTTTATTAAGGCAGGGCATGAGTCTGGGTAGAATATTAGTTTGTGAGCGGTGGTTAGTTGGAGATAGTCTAAGTGGTTAGGAAGTTCAAGCCAATTTAGAGATTGAAGGGTAAGGCAGTGGTGAGTTGAGGTTTTGGATTTAGTTGCGAATTTAGAGATCTTATTATAGCAAGTTTCAAGTTTTGAGATATTGGAAGTAGACAGATTGGTTAGAAGAGGGGCTCCATAAAGAAGAGACGGTAGAAGGTATGTAATTGCCAGGGTGTGCCTAGAGGAGTTGGAAAGAAATTGGTTATTTCTGTAGAGCATACCTAAGTTTTGGTGGGTTTTCTTTATGTTTTGTTGAATGTGGAGATCGAATTTTAGGTGTTTGTCTATGGTAATGCCGAGTAGTTTAGCGGAAGGCACTACTTCTATAGCAGCGTTGGTTTGGCTGAGGACTTTGAAGGAATCTTTGTCAAAGGATGAGGAAACTCTGGAAGGGGTGAAAATTAGAATTTTGGATTTATTAGAGTTGAGGGAGAGGTGGTTTTGGTGCATCCATTGCCTTCCATGACATAACAAACAAGAGCATTGCCTTTTCATTTGAGGGTACTCCATTTACTAAAACACTCTGCTCCCTCTTGTCTGTCTACTCTGACATTGCTCCTTAACCTCCACCAAGTGTACTTGATTTGATTGCCATCCTTTTGTGTGGCACGATGTACAAAGCATTGTTTAATTCTAAGGCCATGTGCGGTGTGTCTTTCTTGTCTGTTCTCCTAGTTATCTGCCATGTAACATCATCTTGCTTGAATAAAATGCTGAAGTCGCATGTGACATAACTGAATTACAGAATTAAACAGGGTTGAGTCACATTTTCTGAACACCAAATGCTGTGGAATTCCACATCATATTAATTCAGTTACTATCATAAAACAATAAAAAAGTACTACTGTGTAAAAGAACAAGGAATGCAAAAATATACCGGTACATTTTTCACAGCTTTACAGGTTTGAAATACAGGCTCAAAAGGTAAATGTTAGTCTTGGTCTAACATTTCAAATGGAACTCTACACTGAGCTGTATGGTGACACCATCTAACCAGTCATTGTAAGGTCCTAAAAAGGTGCCATATTACGTTGCATACTAAAGAAAAAATCTTGGGCGTAATGGACCAGTGTATATATGACACCCCCCTTGCTCACCTTACAAATGTATTCTAATCATAAGCCTGTCCCGAACCCTAACCTGATACCTTATCTTAGGATAACCCTTCCCATAATAGGGTGGTGGTGTTCTGCTGTACAACTGGCGAAGGAATCTGATTTGCTTTTGCACTTGTTGTTTTTGTTTTTAGAAGATAGTGTTTTCCAAATGTCCAAACCACCATAAAGAATCAACAAACCAAACTTTAAACAAAAAATTGCTATTGCAGCAAAAATACTCCCAAGCAGATGAAAACACTTCTCAGTACCGAACTTTAAAAATGTTAATGTTGTTTTTAAAGTTTGGTACCAATAAGTAGGAGTATTATGGCTGCAACAGCAATTTTTGTATTTCAAAATGTCAGCATCAGTCAGTTTTGCTTTCAAATGTGGGCATTTCAATTATTAGTCATATACCCCTCTAAACATGTGGTACTGGTTTTAGTGTTATTAATTATTGATCCTGGTATTGCATTAAAAAAAAACAGAAGCTAGAGAAGAGAACTCCAAGGAAGAGACAACTACAAAGTTAAGTGATATTAACTGGCATTTTAAAACATATTCCTATGAGGTTCTCAAAAAGGGTGAGGGCTCATGAGAAAAGGGCATAGGAGTGTTACAGACAGCAGAAGAAATAATTCACTGAATAAATGTTGAAAAAGAAATGTCTACAGAAATTCATATCTGAAATTTAGTATAGAATGTGATGTACATAACATAAGCTAACACTGTTAGAAGTGAGTACCTATGTTAAAAATACTGGTGCATCTCTAGGTATATTCAGAGATAACAGATGATATACATCAATATCACACATGGCAGGAAGATTTTGTGTATGCTACATAAGAAATAACAGCAGGACCATGTGACAAATTCCAAGATGTGTCAGACAACTTAAGCAGCTCCTATGAGTGCAAGAACGATGCATATTATACCATGACCCCCCATTAATATTCCAAAATGTGCATGTTGATTGGCCAGCGTGCACATTGTAAATCGACTTATACTAATGAAAAAGGTCCGGTCGCCCGGACTTTTTCCATTAGTATAAGTCTTTTTTTTAAAACACTGTCTCACTATGTTAAAAGAGTTTAACATAGCAACACAGGTTTAAAAAAAGCAACGGAGATCTCAGTTGCTTTTTTTAAAGCTGTCTCGCTATGTTAAACTCCTTTAACATAGTGACACAGTAAAAAACGGAGATCTTGCTTTCTCCGTTGCTTTCTTTTAAACCTGTCTCGCTATGTTAAATGGGTTTAACATAGTGAGACAGCTTTAAAATAAGCAAGACTATCAGCAAGACAGTAACTCTTGCCAAGACTAGAAGTATCCAGCAGTTTAGTGTATACATTCTACTGTTGGATCTATGCTAGTACCCCTTAAGGAGCAAGAGGATTTCTGGGTGACCAGAGCCAGAAAGACAAAAAAGTTAGAGAAACAGATCGCAGAAAGACTGGCATAAAGGATATGCCAATGCCAGAAAAAGGGTGCAGGGGCATTCTTTTCACAGAGGACAAAATAAATTGGTGAATAATGAACTACAGTGCTAACATAGCACTTTTTCAATCTACAACTCTACCACATAAAAAAGTAAAAGGGACACTGATTACTATAACTAAGACATGGACAATGATAGATAAAACTACTAGACACTGATTACTATAACTGCAGGAGACAGTGATACCGACTACTATAACTAATAGAAGACATGGACACTAGTTACTATAACTAATACAAGACATGGACACTAGTTACTATAACTAATACAAGACATGGACACTATGACTAATGGAAGACATGGACACTAGTTACTATGACTAATGGAAGACATGGACACTAGTTACTATAACTAATACAAGACATGGACACTATGACTAATAGAAGACATGGACACTAGTTACTATGACTAATAGAAGACATGGACACTAGTTACTATGACTAATGGAAGACATGGACACTAGTTACTATGACTAATGGAAGACATGGACACTATGACTAATGGAAGACATGGACACTAGTTACTATGACTAATGGAAGACATGGAAACTAGTTACTATGACTAATGGAAGACATGGACACTAGTTACTATGACTAATGGAAGACACTACCTCCAGACATAATTCATTTCTGAAAACGTTTCATAATAACAGCAGTAGTAAAGAACCCTTTTATGGCTTTAATATAGGTCATTATTAATTTTCATAGCAAGTGTCAGTTCAACTGGGGGGTTGATCAGGAGTGAGTTTAAGATGCCAGCAGATAGCTGCCAGAAGAGGCTGTTGATTTCATTTAAACTTTAATCCTGGTTTCCACGTTCAGAGTACTGCTGGAGTTTACCGTTCTGACTAGGTTTAATGAGTGCATGTAAGCAGCACAGTACCATGGATAATGTGGCCACAAATACTGAGGTACAAACCACAAAGATTTTGTGTCAATATCAGATGATCGAACATTTAGTTAAGTGAATAACTAAATGCAGATCACTAATAATCGCACACACAAAACATCGAACGGCAGTTTCCACTCAGGGAAACAATGCCGTTGCCCAATGAAAAAAAAAAACCACAAATGAAGTGGGGGGGCTTCGCCCCCACACACCCCTAACTAATTATTCCAACTCTGAGATCGCTCCACATTGAAGAAAGGGAAAACTCTGTGCAACAGCCAAACGACTTGTTTCCCTAAGTGAAAACTGCCATTCACGGTTTTGTGTGTTCGATTATTAGTGATTGATGTTTTGTTATTCGATTAAACGCTCGATCAACTAATATAGACACAATATTTCTATATCAGAGGGCTAATATTAACATGGATTTTCAAGATTTTTAAAGAACGGGTGTGGTTAAACCAGAACTGTGGTGAGCTTTTTTTCAAATCTGTAAGATTTTGTTTCTGTAAATCCTGAGAACACTGAACACATTATTTCACCTGCAGGACTCTGCAAAGCTGTACAGTATTAGCTTTGGGTTGCTCTGTTGTATGGAGTATAGTATTGCTTATGCATGGTCTTGAACTGATTAAAGACAGTGTCATAACCATAATGAGTTTTAATGTAAATTTCATCCATTCAAGGAGTCTTGTCTTTTTCTTATCATAGCGTGGTGTTGGAGTTGGTGTATTTAAGAAAGGCTGTGTGTGGAAGAAAGCCCCAAACACAGAGGCTGTGGGGAACTCCTGCAAAAATACTTTGTGTAGGTTAACAGTAGCATGAACTTTGATCAACATGTGTCTGTGTTGGTAATAAAACCATTCTACATGGTAGAACTTATAAGTAAGGGCATGGCATCCAGATCTAAAGAGATTATAGTACCAGTATAGTCAACCTTCATCTGACCAGTAATCGAGTACAATGCACTCTTTTTCATGTACCTGACAAGGCATTTGCAACAACTGGAGCTGCTACAGAAGTTCTTCACTAAAAGAATACAAGGTCTAAATAATATGTGCTATGTGGACCAACTCAAAGCCCTGTCCCTGCCCTCAGTCTTCTACAGGTTACTGATGGGTGATCTATGGCTATCCAACAAGGCATTCTCCAATCCAGTCCTGATGGATCTGCTAAACATTCACAAAAGAAACAGTACTAGAAATACCATAGCTAAGGATCTCAACCTCATCTGTGATTTAAACAAAACAATTTGAAGGGATAGGTATGTGTTTCAGATGTTGCCCCTTCTCTGGAACAGACTCCCTAATTCATGTGAAAGAGAGCTCTTCCCTAAGCAATTTGGACCAATTAATAAGAAATTGCAAATTCACCCCTGGCTTATCTCCTGTGGCACTTATGGACAGGGACACACATACAAACATACATAGAGACATAAAAAGAAAGAGAGAGAGCCAGTTAAAGGAGTTCAGAACAGACTTTGAAGAATTGAATGCTGCTATGCTATAAAAGGGAACGTGTTTACATAACAGAAAAGACCCTGTTTCAAGAACCAGAGTTGGAAATTGCTGCTTTAAAGTTTTGTGATTTGGAATCTTACAAAAAATACTGTAACTAAAAGTCATAAGGTTAATTATTTCTAAACAGACACAGAGAAAAGTCTTGCAAGTAAGTTTGCATATATATGGACTGTTACACAAAGGTTTAAAGCAAGATTGCATTTTGTTGAGCATTTTTATGCCCCGTGAGTAACACTGGAGCTCATGGCTACTGCATGAAAATCTTCATCAGGGTATGTGCATTCTGTCATCTCCTGTACGAACTGTTTTGTAAAGCAAGGTGCTACATTTGTTTTCATTAAAGGTGAATTAAGCTATTTAAATTTTGCGTTTGTCTGTGGAACAAGAAACTGCTAATGAAGTCATGTTCTGTGTTCAGAAGTTTCCAGCAAAATTCTGCCATTTCTTAAACAATTGTGTTCTCAACTGAAATTGGACCTGTTTGCTTTGCTGTTTCCTGTTGAAATGACAGACATTTTGTTCTCCTTACTTTGAGATGAATAAAAAAATAAGATACCTCCGACCTACAGTCTGTCCTGCAATGTGTGCTCAGTGGATAAATGTGTTCCTGCATGTAAGTATGTATATATATATAGAGCGAGATAGGGCACACTTATAGTACCACAAACAGCATAGGAAAAGAACTACAAAAATGTATAATTTAATTAGTGTGCATACTGGCTAATGAAAAAGTAATACAAACTAAAATGTCTCCCCCTTACCAGTAGTAAATCAAACTTGAAATTGGGTCTGCAAAAATGGACTGGAGATACCATTCATTTAAAGCTAAGCAAACTCTTAGAGACACCCACTGAATATACAACTGTGTATCCTTATTGATTGACATTTCCAGTCACAAGAATAGTGCAGACCAAGAGAGATGAGCCACTCAGGCCCTGATATATATATATATATATATCATTTTAAATTAGTGTTCTTTACCAAAGAAACAATCTGATACCAGGGCAACAAGACATCAGCTCGTGTTAGTTTTTTGATCAATATCACTACATTTTTCTGGTCTTCAAAAATGCAGTGAAACATACTATCTAAGACAAGAAGACACAATAAAACTAGAGAAAGACTAAACAACATTTTTGTACAATGACCATATAGTCCCGGGTAGCTCACATTTTTTTTTCTGACACTTCTACTGGTATCAGGCTCCAACTCAGCCCTGAACTATTAATTTCAATTCCAGTGCTTCCACCAAGCTAACTTCTGTCCTTCTAAATGGGTTCATTTTGAAGGAGGGAATATTTATGCACAAATTCTCTTGCAACAGGCAGTACAGAGAAGGGAGGGATGCAAATGTTCCAAGTAAGGGACCGATAGCCATTTTATTACATATGCAGGTCTTTTTATTTTGTTAGAGAGCAATATCTGTATGGTTCATGTGCAAAGGGGGCATGTGGCAATACAATTGCATCTTCATATATGCTTCCATGCTACTGGCAATCTCTTTGGAAAACACTGAGTGCAATTCAGAGGATCAGTGATCAACTAGGTGACCCAGGAGGAGCCATTTATGAGAGTGAGACTGAGCAGTTGATGTCAGCTTTGTCCATTCTGCTTGCATAGAAGTGATCTGGTCTGCTACTATATTAACACCACCAGAGACTGGGTGATGCATCATGCACACAAAGAGTTAGGATGTCCACTTGGTTATGTCAAGCAGCACACATGCACTGTCCATGGCATCATCATCATCATCAACATATGCAAGCATTTGCATTCCTGAGGGGATGATAAATGATGTCTTTGCTTTGGCAGGCATGCACAAAATGCCACCAAGGGAAGGGTCAAGATAGTATTATAAATGCCCTGGTGGCTCGGTGGTATATGGCCTTCTGAAGATTGGCTTTCCCCTTTGATGCTGGGGAATGAATGGTCCAAACAATAGTGATGGGCCGTGATGGTCAGTAGGTGTGGAGAAGAACAGAATGTAAAATGGTGTGTCACGCCTCACTTTGTACCACTCCTCGTTGTTCCATAAGTAGGAAGGTGACTCCCCCTCATCTCCATTTAGGAACTGTGTTAAACTGCTGCATCCACACCCACCTCCAACAGTGGACAGCATGGTCACTGGCACTGTAACACAAGATTAAAAACAGCATGACTGAAAACCATGTCAGTCACAATAAAAGGCAATAAACATGAGCTCTGAAAACTGATTTGTATGTGTGTAGGAAACTGACCTCACCACTCCATACAAGGGCTTTGACTCCTGCACAAGCAAATTACATTTAATAACCTCCAAGCTAAACGAATCCCAGGACAAGGGCAAATACCATCCAATGCAACTGAATTCTGGTCTAGCATATGTCATAAAATGTCTGGCCTTCATGCTGCTGTGTAGAAACTCTGTCATCCTTTTTTTTGTAAGGGTGATAATCATGTTTATAAGCTGCAAAGGAAATAAATGCTTCACTGATGGTGTATGCTAGCCGTGCACAGTCTGATAATATAAGACATAATTTTCCTGTAGGGGAATTACCACATTTAAAAACTGATATAAATACATTTTGCACCAAAATAACATCGTCTGAAGTAAAAGAGGGTATTCATTTAGTTTTATGAAGCAAATTTACTTCTAGTTTAATTCCCTTGGATGAGTTATTTCACTATACCTACTTGTAACTTGCAGGTAAATCGTGTATATTGCATATATAGCAACTTGTTTCAGTCCACCACTTATTAACTTAGATACAGGAGCAAATTCTCAGTTTCTGAGGACAAGATATAACTCATCTTGCAATGGTTATCTTTGGACCCAGTAACTGTTTACCAGATGGTAAGGCTCTGTAGAAATTTAGCATAAAGACCTAACCTCTAGAAGAATCACTATATTGGAGAGTAGACACCTGTTTTTTCTCTTTCTATTAATTTTTAAGAAAATGAATACTTATGCATGCATACGTATGCTTGTTAGTTTTTATCTTTTCTGTTTATCTGTTTCATATCTGATAATTGGCAGAACTTATTCACAGAGGAAGTCTAAAGAGAACAGTTTCAAGAAATATGCAGCAACCATTTACCTATCAGCATACTTCAGACTTTTTCATTTAGCACTGCAAAATACATTGAAACGAACCACAAGTAGTGTAAAGTAAGCTGTTGAGCTCAGGCTAACGCTTTATGGATAGATTAGCCATCCATATAACAGCCTCCACTTGGGTAAAGCGATGTGCAGAGGACTGAAGTCCTGAGTTGTCAACGGGCTGCTTTCTGTGCCTATAGTACAGGTTTGATTCTTCCCACTTGCATTTGTCTACTATGTGACTAAGTAAATTACTTTATATGACAGTGCTCCCTGGTTGCCCATGAAAAGGAACAACTGTGTCCCGTGGGCTTACTTGGTCAACAGGTTAAAAGAAATAGGTACTTAGTCTAAGTTGAAGAATCACAGTGATTACATGTGACATCAATAAATTAATGTGCGTAAATGAGAGTCAAGTTTTTTTACACAGTTAAGAACTGAACTAAGTACAGAAGACTAATTTATGAAAAAAAACATGAAACAAATTGACTTTCTGAGGCAATGCAGGAAGCTGTGCATTTGGTGCTCAGCTCAGAACAGAGTAGTGTATCCAGACCATTCTGCAGAGACTGCATAATTCCAGTGGCCACTTACTCCTTCCCAGTACGACTGTTTATCAAGAATTGTATATTTAAACCTGGTTTGCTATGCTGCAGATAACACTGCCTCTGTTATGTTGGCAGGCTAACATGCCATTTTTGTCTAAACACTGCAGAAAGGCCATGCCCTCTCTGCTATCTAGTTAACGGCAGTGTGCACACTGGGCTTTAGTGTTGTTTCTATCATCTCCGTGAGGCATCATTTTCAAACACTTTCCAAGTGTTAATACAGAATAATTGGTGTTTACAAATATTAAAAGATGAACAAAATAGAAAATGTTACAATAGTTACTGCTACAAAAAGTTAATCTTCCTCAGAAAATCATTTTGTGTTGGCTGCAATGAAGCTTTGTAATTCATGTAGATTCCACACTTAGAGTAATATGATCATGGCAAATAATTATTTTAAAAATGGCAGTTGAGGAACTATACTGAGAACAGCTAATGTCAAACTGTCCATGGATTAAGTAGGTACAAACATTGGTTACTACAAATATGCACAGAAGGCATCACTGGCTAATATCACTACTGAGCTTATGTATTAATATCAGTAAAGGAAACGCATTTTAAATGTACAAAGAGTTAAATCAGTTATGAAGAAAGCATAACTATCAAGAAAAAAACATATTTGTGTTTGCAAATCAAGTTTTAGTAATAAAAAGGAATTTTGTTTTTCTTTTTGATATTGTTAACATTATTTTTTAAAACTGCTGCCAAACACAAAGTTGAGTGTGAACACCTGACATTGCTTTCTTTTGGGAGACAATTTATTTCATGCTGATGTTGTATTTCCAGAGATTCACAGAAACTAACATTCATTTCCATCAACAGTAAAACCTCCAGTTTTATATATATATATATATATATATATATATATATATATATATATATATATATATACACACACACACACACATATATATATATGGGTATACCTGACATAGTCGACAGTTCATATGGTCGACAGTTTATTTGGTCGACAGTTCATTTGATCGACAAGCATTTTAGGTGGGGGGCTTCGCCCCCCACACCCCCCCTAACTATATATATCAAATCTAGGGCTGCACAACATTGGGGAAGGGGGCAAATCTGCTTGTCGACCAAATGAACTGTCGACCAAATGAGTGTCGATCATATGAACTGTCGACCATGTGAAGGGGACCCATATATATATATATATATATATATATATATATATATATATATATATATATATATATACACACACACACACATGTATAGTTTATTACTGTTGCTGTTGTTTTTTTGTACTTTGGAATAGGGGTGTGTGGGTTGAGGTGGGAATTACCAGCTGATAAACAACTGTAAATTAATATGTTTTTTACCAAACTGTTTGGCAGTTAACTAAGTGCTTTAACAGATTTACCAACTAATCAATTAACTAGTTAGCTATTCTCACCCTGAATGAAGTAAGTACACTCAAGCATGACATACTGACTTAGGGAGGACATCAGGCTGCCACTTCTAGACTTTTGTGTTGGACGGTAATCTTAAAATGTTAATTTTGTGGAAAAAAATGTTACTAAAAGGTGATCACAGTGACAGTAGGAGGTTCAGCCAGCCATGCCAGGAGATGTAGGGCAGTAGATGTATGGCTTGTGCCAGCACAGCTAGCTGGAACTTTGTAAATAATTATATGTCATTTGCATATCAAACTGATTTGTACAGATGCTTGTGCTGAAAATGTACTTGTGAGGTTTGCTTGTATAAAATGTATCAACAGTGTACCCTGCTGCAATGGAAAGAAATGCACATGTATTACTGTAACTGAATTAAATGTATATGTTTTAATAGAGGATACTGGGACAGAAGAGGTTAAAAGGCTAGTTTACTTTAATAAAAATAAAGGAAATATAAATGAGCTGTTAAACCATTAAAACAACACCCACAGTGCTGAATAGGGCCATAGATGGTGGGCCTTTGTTCATTAGCTCAGTAAAAACAGAGGAAGCTGCAGGCACTGCCATAAACATTTAGATGTATATTGTAACTGTCTATGCTAGATTCTTGTCTCAGTTTCAAAGGGTGATACTGAGCGAACCTGGAGTCATGTGACCACATGAGGTCATTCTGCAAGCCATCTTGGATATTATATTTTACAGAGAGTAATCTCTGAGTATTGAGTATTCTGTTTTGGGAAACTTGACTAGAAAGACTGCTCATGTATTTCATTGTGCCTTATTCTATCAAGTAAGTTATTAGGGAATAGTAATTCTCCTAGATTCAGTCAGTAATATAGTGAAGCTTAGTTTAGAGCTTTTCTTAATTTGTATGAATCTGTCCATCAATGTTATTTTCAATATTTCCTGTGATTTGAACTCTGTTGTTTACTGTAAATATGTATTTAGTATTGTCTTGTTTTTTTATTATTTATTATTAAATATATTTAAACTTTTTATTGTAGCTGGTCCTTTTCAGAAAATATTTAAACTTTGAAAGAATTTGCACATATTTATTTGGTCATAAATCTGGACACTCCTGAAAGCCTTGCTGTTTGGTCAACATTACCATCTGTATTAATATTAACTTCACTCAGCATAACTGGATACTCTTTTAAGAGCCTTATAGTAACTGACTGGGGGCAGTGAATCTAGCATATAGTCTGGGCAAAGTTGGTAGATTGTACAACCTGTGACAGCCTTTCCCAGGTGTGTGTATGTGTGAACATTAAATCTTAAAGTGTGTGTCAGCTACTTGGGGCAGGGACATGAAGGACTGGTTTCACAGTGCAAGTGGGGAGCCTTACTGGGGACCTGGGGAGAGACAGATAGAGATACCCAGACCCTGGGCTGAGTGTGTGCCCTGTATGCCCTTAAGGGAAATTGTGTTTGATGCAGAGAGGTCTGCATCTGGAAATACACTTTGAATACAAATGGATATATTCAGTATGCCCCTCTCCAGTGTCAGTGGTGATAATTCAGGCTCCTTGATTACTGGCCCAGCATGGGGACATCACAATCAATACCACAAATATATGCTCTGCTTGAAGGTAATGCTTTTTGCAAACTTGCACTTTGGAAGGTCAACCTTTATTTATTTACTTTTGTTGTTTATTTATTCATAGTTGCACTGTAAGCACATGGATGTTATGAGCCATTGAATCACTCAGCCGTTTTGCCATAAACAAGGACAAAGAGGACAGTAGGAGAAGGTAGGAAATGCAGACTGCACAGAGTTAACAGTTTTATCAGAAAAGCACATTATCACAGTTTTTCTTTGTTTTCTGTCAACTAATATAGCCTTAGGATACTGTAAGAAAGACGGCAGAAAAAAATCTTAAAACCATTGGATATTTTACATTGAAGAATGTCCTTTCTTACGTATCCTTTTCTGTGCTTTTAAACAGTTTTTTGAGTGTATCTGCTTTATTTTCTGAAAAAAAAAAAAAAAAAATATATATATATATATATATATATATATATATATATATATATATATATATATATATATATATATATATATACTTGTTTCCCACCTTTCTAAGCTAGTATAGTCCAGTTTTCAAGTTAGTGCTGAATTCAGGGCTGTGTTACAAATCTCTGTGTTTACCCATACCTTACTTGGATAGAAGGAAGTTTCTCTGTTCACCTGTGAGAGAGGGGAGCTTTGAGCAGCCTAACTGTCCCTGTAGGAGTGGTTTCAGCCCAGAAATTAGTAGTTTATTGGCCATTTTTGGGCTAATTTCTATCTCTTTCATTTCCCTGCTATAAATACCATATTTGCCCGGTTTTGCTCGCCGGGCAGCGCCGGTTAGCTAGGGTAAAACTATTCCCGGCTTCACAAAGTCTCCTCTTCAATTTTTCCCTTGGAACTAGACAAACTTTCAACTTAAGCACTCAAACCATTCATTTCTCAGCCCGGCACTTGCTCAAAACGTATAGCAAGCACTTATAAACCCTATCACTAGACCCTCCTGTACTGTACAGTAGGATAAGGCTCTCTATTTGACCTTACTAGCCATTCCCAGAAAAACAGTTCACTGTACCTATCCAGGCATGTCCAAAGGGCAGTTTCAGGTGTACTCTCCAGTCCAACTGGTGAATCTGGGCATTTTGGGGCAATGTTACAACTGCCTCATGTACACAGACAACCCCGTCCTCCTACCACCAAACACTAATACATGCAAGAGATGCAGTTATACAGCCAAACTAGAGGCTAAGGTCTCTCAACCCAAGACTGGATCAGACAGTCAAGAGGAGAAGTGAAATACTTGCATCAAACCACCAGTCTTACATAGACCCATTAAACCAGCACCGGCAAAAAACACACATAAATACATGGAAACATACTCGGAGGCTCTAAATAAAAATCTGCAAAACCAACAGAGACCTCCAAATCAAATATCCAAGCAACCTCCACCCCCCCAACACAAACCATGAAACACATACTTCACAAAACCAGTGTGCCATGCAATCACAGCCCTTAAGGCAAAATAACATACCCAACATACTAATAATAGGTGACTCTATAGTCAGGCACTCTGACGTCCCACTTACTAAGCTGAATAAGGAGAAGGTTACTGTTAGCTGCCTGTCGGGTGCCAGGATCTGCCACATAACACAAGCACTCAGGTCACTCCAGAACAAGTACAAATATGACTCTGTCATTGTCCATGTTGGTGTGAATGACCTGAGCCATACCTCCCTGGACTACATGAAAAGAGACATGGAAGAGCTCTCTGATCATGTAGCCCAGGCCAGTATGACCCTGCCTCTGAGTAGCATCCTGCCCTCACCAAGAATGATACCACGGTATAAAGAAAAAATTCTGGATTTCAACAATTGGCTAAGTTTCTGGTGTCATTCAAAGAGGATCCAGTGTCTGTCTGCCTGGGATGACATGCTCGACAAGCCACGCTGCTTTGCTAGAGACTGCTTGCACCTGTCACCCTTAGGCTTTCGAATACTTGCCAAGGCTCTTGCCACCCCCATAGTGCCTTTTTTAGGCAAGGCTCAAAAGACAAACCCACTGCTGTAAATAGCACAAGTAACATAAAACTTAGGGTAATGCTACTCAATGCCAGAAGTCTAAACCTCAAAATGCATGCACTCGAGGCACTCCTCAGTATGGAGAAAATCGATATATGTGCAGTAACAGAAACCTGGTTTAAGGCTCCAGAGAGCACCCCAGCACTAGGCTACAACTCATACCATACATTTCGGCCACAGAACCCAAACCGAAATACAAAAGGCAGGAGCGTATCGATATTCATCAAGGATACCCACACCTCCAGGTTAGTGGCACAGCACAATGCTTCAGAGATCATCCACGTGCAACTAACAATGGGCAAAACTGCAAATCAAATGGTAGCTTGCTACAGATCACCCACCATGTCCAGGACCCCCATTCCGCATTTCTGGAAACACTGGGAAACATAAAGGTCCTACCAAACACCCTAATATTGGGTGATTTCAATTACCCAAACATTAACTGGGAGAACTACTCAAGTACTAACTCCCTTGCCCAACTTTTCCTAGAATTTATAAACTCAAACACCCTGGTTCAACTGGTCAACACTCCCACCAGAGGTGACAACATATTGAACCTGGTCATCACCAACATGGGCGACCGGTGTTCCACACCAGAGGTCAACCCCTCGCTGGTTAGATCTGACCATAAACAAATCACTTTGGATATCCATATTCTGCCCCCACCCCCGGACAAGAAAGCCACCGTGAAATACTTTTCAAAAGCAAACTTCACGTTACTTAAGACCAAGATGGAAAGTTTCTAAGCCCCCATGCTGAAGGATAACACTGTCCAAGCTGCAAAATCCTTTAATGATTCATTCTGCAGGCAGCTACAAGAATGCATGGATTGTGCCATCCAAGCAAAACCAAGACTCTTCCTCCAAGAAAAGGAAACCAGTCTGGTGGACTCCTGCCATAAACAAGCTACACAATAGAAGGAGGAAACTAGTACAGAAAACGAGTAAAATCCCAAGAAGGGAAGACATCCCTGATCAGTATCAGCAAGAAACTACGATCCCGCATAAAATCATCCAAGGCGAGCTTTGAAAGAAAAATTGCCAAGGACTCCAAAGATAACCACAAGGCATTCTTTAGCTATGTCAAGAATCTAAGTGGCAATGCTCAGATCTGCTCAGAGTTAGTGCAGAATGGCACAAAATACACTGAACCGACTGATATCGCCAACATCCTGGCAGACAGGTTAAACGAAAACTTCACTCCCCTCTCACCCCCAAAAGGGCTCATAAACATACCAGAAGAATGTAGCGTCCCTGAAATCACATACACTCAGGTTAAAACAGCCCTCTCCAAAGTCAAAAACACAGCATCAATGGGACCAGACAGTGTCCCAGGCTGCGTCCTACCCGAGGTCAAAGACAAACTAACCCCTCACCTAAACACACTGTTCAAACTCAGCCTCTCCACAGGCTACATATCCATAGAGTGGAGCACAGCAATGGTTATTCCACTCCACAAAGGTGGAGCCACAACAGACCCCATCGCTCTATAAGCCTGACTAGCTTGGCCTGCAAGGCTATGGAGCGCATCATCATGGAACTCATTAACAGAGACATTGGGAACCTCCAAACACTGGACCCTACCCAGTTTGGCTTTTTTAAGGGCAGATCATGACTCCTAAACCTAGTGGACTTCTTTGAGACAGTTACTAAGGCTATAGATGAGGGAAAGGTAGTACACACAGCCTACCTAGACCTTGCTAAGGCCTTCGACACCATTCCCCATTCTGGTATTACAGACAAGCTCACCAGCCTGAACATAAACTCCTACGTCAACAGATGGGTTGCCAACTGGCTCACGGACAGAACCCACATGGTGAGAGTTGCGGGAGCTAGGTCCGACTCTAAACCGGTTACAAGTGGCATTCCCCAGGGCTCAGTCCTAGGACCCCTCCTGTTCGGCATATACTTCTCAGAGGTACAGGCAAGCACTTGAGGACTATGGCTGACCAAGTTTGCAGACAACTGCAAACTAGGGGTTATAATTGACTCTCCGGCTGACACAGACATCCTCCAAGAGGGTCTCACTGAGATGGATACCTGGTGTCAAAATCATGGCCTCAAGCTAAATGCCAAAAAGTGCATAGTCATCCCCTATGCAAAAAACAAAGTACCCACAAAATACCACATAGGTGGTAGTCCCCTAAATACGGAAGATGTAATAAGGGATCTGGGGACCCAAGTAGATAGTAATTTCACCTTTGATAATTACATTGCCAAAGTGGTTAGAAAATCCTTCTACGTGGCCCATCTAATCACAAAAAGGTTTGCATCCAGATCAAAAGAGGTCATCACTCATCAGACCCATCTTAAGAGTACAATGCCCCATTTGGGATGTACCTTACAAGATACCTGCAACAGCTGGAAAGACCACAGAAGTACCTCACCGAGAGGATCAATGGCCTCAAACAGATGCCCTATGCAGCTCCACTGAAGGAACTCCAGTTGTACTCGGTTGCATACCACCTACTCAGAGGTGATCTCTGCCTGACATACAAGGCCATGTCCAACCCAGAATTGATGGACGTGATCCACCTAAAGAAAACCTTATCCCCTCAAGCCACACACTCTAGGGATCTAAACCTCACCACAACAATAAATAGGAAGTGCTGGAGGGATAGATTCCTGTCCCAGAGACTTCCCATGCTTTGGAACAAGATTCCAATCTACATTAGGCAGAGCTCCTCACAAGCACTCTTCAAAAGAAACCTTGACGAGTGGGTGGGAAACAGAAAGTTTACCTCAGGGATCACTTCAGTGGCTCTGCTGGACAGAGGCACAAGGAACTAATCTAAGGGGGCGGCGAAAGCCAACACATTCTGGCTAGGCTTATAAATGCCTTTGGGCAGATAGCCTAGTACCCACCTATGAACCTATGAACTTAGTATCATAATTTGTGAGATGAACCTATATTTCTACAAGTATGCTGACATTTTTCATCACAAACTCTATAAAAAAGATATAATCTGTTTAGATGTTTAATTCTCTCATTTCCTTGAGGCCACACGGAACCATAGACTACTGAATAAAACCCTCAATTAAATAGCATCTTAATTTAAGGGCCTACCTGCTATGAACAATTCTGCTTTGATATATTTGTGGTGAAAGCACAAATTACTTATTATATCTCTCACTCTACTCTTCTCTCTGAAGCAGTGGATTGCTTTCATTCACTTTTTTACTGTATATGTTTATGGGGGTCTACCTGAAAACGCCAAAAGTCCACAATGCCGACAGTGAGAACACCGACACTGGATGATCGACAACGGAGAAGACTGAAAGTTGAGAATCCTGATGCTGAGAACATCGACATGTTAAGATAAGTGTGCGATAGGGATGGACGTTCGGGTAGGGTGCGGGTCAGGTAAGTGTGCGATAGTGCCGGACTTTAGGTTTAGGGGCAGGTTAAGTGAGTTAGGGTTATTGTGCGGATAAGGTAAGTGTGCGATAGTGACGGACTTGAGGGTTAGGGGCGGATTGAGTGAGTTAGGGGTAGGGTGCGGGTAAGGTAAGTGTGCGACAGTGACAGACTTAAGGGTTAGGGGTGGTTAAGTGAGTTAGGGTTAGGGTGCAGGTAAGATAAGTGTGAGATAGTGACAGACGTGAGGGTTAGGGGTGGATTAAGTGAGGTAGGGTTAGGGTGCAGGTAAGGTAAGTGTACGATAGTGACGGACCTTAGGGTTAGGGTTTGGGTTAAGGTTGGTGCATAGATAGTTGTGTATGTAAGGTTTAGTGTAGGTTTGTAAGGTTTTTGGTGTGCTTGTGTTGTGTGTATGTGTTTTTCAGGAAAGGTATTTGTTTTGCTGATTGCTGGGATTGTGGTTTGTCGGGCATGTGAAGTTTCGTGTTTTTGAACTTTCAGTTTTGTCGTGTCGGTTATTTCGTTGTCGGTGTTTTGGCGTGTCAGTGTTATCAGGTAGACCCATTTATAGACAAGCACACTCCACTGTGGACTTGATTATATGCAACTTACCATCTTTTGATAAATACTCTTCGTTTTTACACAGTTTCTTCAGTTAACACCTTTCCATGAAACAGTTGCAGGATACTTTCTACAGTTAACACCTTTCCATGAAACAGTTGCAGGATACTTTCTACAGTTAACACCTTTCCATGAAACAGTTGCAGGATACTTTCTACAACTCATAAAACTCATTATTCAGAGTCTTACACACCTCTGGAACAGAGTTCCCCTGCAGATAAAGCAGTGTGATATACTGTCTTCATTCAGAAAGGACCTGGATAATTGAAGGAATATTCATAAATTTACCACAGGCTTAACTGCTCTAGCCCTCTGTGAGAGGGGGAGGGGAGGTACAATCTAGACTGGGAAATGGCAAGATATAATGATTGCATGACTCATCCTTGAGCTTCCCAATTCCTATGATCTTCCATCTACACCTCATTTACACTAAATTACAAAAAACATAACCAGAACTGCTGCTTCACCAGTAGAACTGAAAGATCGAGTGTAAGGAGAAGTGATCAGTCAGCAGATGTATTATGATACTGGTTAGAAAGAAATGTTCTGGGAAAATGTGATCAACATGACATAGTGCAACGTCTCCCCTCCCATACACTCACACAGCTAAAAAGGAAATTAATAACACTAACAGAAAAGGGAACTCTGATGCCTTTATTTAAATGCTCATTTCAGACACTGTAGTACGATTTGTACTTACATGGGCAATAGACTATTTTCTGATTTTGGTATCTTTGTGAATAATAAGTTTGAAGGGTGTCCTGGAAATCGCAGTGTTATCAACATCAGTCAGTGCTTGCTATGTATAAATATGTTCCACCCAAGGCAAGCAACTCATGCGCATGATATAATGCGAACCTATCAACCTAGGGAAAGGCAATGTAGTGATTACAGACCTTGGTGCAGATCTGCCAGTTCCCTATAATTTTGTTCCGTAAGAAGAAAGGACGGAGCAATCTGGGATAGGTGGCGATATAAGTGCTGGCTCTTCCACGTACTGCTCACGTTTAACTGCATAATCTGGGCAGTACTTTCATTTTGTGATTACTCTAATCTATACGCTGCATGTTGCTTCTACTTTACCTGGAACTGCAGCTTAAGACAAGGTAACACACCTTTTAGTTAAAACAAGCTACCTATCCAAAAAAGATGTGAAACATTTCATGTTACTTCTGTGCACTATTTCACATCTGGGAAAGTGTCTGTGAATCGTCTATATGAAATGAATGCAACTATAAATGCATATTCCAGAATCTAGTACACTTGCTGTCCCAGTACTGCACAAAATAAGATGCAATGAGACAGCACACAGAGGCTGCTATTCTGAAGTCAGTGGGTTTGTTTTCCTATTTCCATTAATGTGTTCTTAAATTACAATATTTAATACGTTACCTATACAAGAAGAGTCAACATGATCATATAATCACTTACTAATACCAGCTACACTCTGACTACCCACCTCAAAATAATTAGTTCATGACAGAGCTCAACAGATCTGCCATTTATTGGCAAAAGAAACAAAAAGCCATGCTTTCTAAAACCACAACATGCCTGTCCCAGGCTCCAGAGCTGTGGTTATTAACATCGCTATTAAGCCGTGCACTTCACTCATTACAATAATTCAGATGCTGGTCTAACCAGCAGCATAGCTTTCGAGCACATCTCAGTGCTTCATCGTCTAAATGTTGAGGTCTGTTAGCTACCTGCCACGAAACCTGACATCATCTTATCTACAAAAAACAGTCTGTCATTATTATTTTACGGCCTCTGTTTTAAATGGACTTCTAAGTACACCAGTGTGAGAACTGGAGAAAGAAAGAAAATTCTGGTAGCATTTGATGAATTAAAAAAATATATGTTCTTAGTTAGCTGCATCTAGCAGGCAAAGCCTTATTTATTCTGTTCAAGTGGCTACCGAAGTATCCCAGCAGTCAACTCATTAGGAAGTATATGCAGATTACAATGTTTTGTAAGAAGCTTCTCTTCAAAGTTTATCTTTTTATTAACCACGTTGACACTAAGTTTCTCATGTTGATTAGGATCCCCGCACACAATTTTCCTTGTGTAGAAGTTATAGGTAGTGACAGGAAACATATACAACATTTTCTTTAATTACAAAATTATTTGGTGCTGCCAGGGATGCTGAAAATGAATTAAAAGTCAAGAGTTTTTAATCAAGCCTCAACCTTTTTCTGATATCATCTCATTCCGTCATTTTCAGGGATGGAGTCCATCTGAGGATCATGCAAAAATCTGAACAGAGAAGGTTCTTTTCTATGTCTAAGTAAGGGACTCCACACCATTTCTTCTACCTAGGAAAGGGGAACTCTCAAGCATTGTCATCATCAACCCCCTTTTCCCCATTTTCTACATCGGGTTGGGGTGCTGTGTCACCTCTTCCTCTCTGTCTGTTCAGTGCTATTCTCCTGCCTTCCTCGGCACTCATGCATGAATGGCACAGGTCTTCACTCACACAATCCATCCACCTCTTTGCTGGATGCCCGCATTTCCTCTTGCTTTCTTTCTGTCTGTCCCAAATCTTCTTCACCACATTGTTTTCTACTTTTCTGCACATGTGCCCAAACCACTGCAATCTCTTCTCTTTCACCTTTTCTGCAATTGGAACTACTCTGGCTTCTACTCTTATGTCCTCATTTCTTCTTCTGTACCACAGTGTGCATCCTACCTCCTGTCTCAGGCACTTCATCTCTATCACCTCTAGCTTCCTTAACTGCTTTGCCTTTACTGCCCAGGTTTCTGTGCCATGCAGTAGTACTGGTTGCAGTACTGTCTTGTGCAACTTACTTTTCAGCATCTTTGGCATTCTTCTGTCATAAACTACACCTGACACTCTGTGCCTGTTGGCTGCATCCCCCCTGATTCTAGCTTTCATCTCCTCATTCTGACTTCCCTTCTCTTCAACCACCTCTCCCAGATACCTGACGCTGTCACTTCTTAACTTCTTCTGAACTCCAACATCTGCTGCCATTTCAAGTGTCTTGTCTGTGCTTAGTTTCATCCCATGTGCCATCAGTTTTGCATTCCATTCCTGTATCCTTTGTTGAAGTTCTTGATCAGAGTCTCCCAATAATGCCGTATTGTCCACATACAGCAACTTTGTTGATCTGTCCCCTCTGACCCATTTGTTACTGTGGTCCATCACACAGTGTGAACAGCAGTGGGCTCAGAAGTGAACCCTGGTGCAGACACAATCCCACTGAAAACCTGTGAGTCTAAGCAATGTTTGTACTTGAGTTATTGGGTCCTTGTACATAACCTGCACTAATTCTACCAATGTTTCTGGGACTTTGAACCATTGCAGGACTGACAAAATCAGCTTTCTTGGGACCTTGTGATATGCTTTCTCCAAGTCTAGGAATGCCCATTTGGACCCTTTCCTCATCTCTAGCTTCTTCTCGACTAGCTGTCTCACCTCAAACATCGGGTCAATTCTGTTGCATCCTGATCCATATCCAGTACTCATCTCCCATCTTATTTTCTACTACTCTGTGTATTCATTTATCAGTCACCCTCTCCAGAACTTTCATGCAATGTGACAGAAACGTGATACCTCTGTACTGCCTGCAGTTATGAATGTCCCCGTTGTTTTTTAACATTGACACTAGTATGTTTATTCTCCAGTCATCTGGGATATGCCTTTTGCTCCACAATGCTATGAGTACCCTCAGGAGTCATTTCTTCTCTATCTCACCCAGCTTCTTTAGCATACCAAGGTGGTTCATACAGCCTACCTTGATCTGGCCAAGGCCTTTGATACCATTATCCACTCAGGAATCATAGAAAAGCTCACTAAACTAGGCATCAACCCCTATATAACTAGGTGGTTTGCAAACTGGTTCACAGGTAGAACCCACAGTGTGAAAGTAGCTGACTCCAAGTCAGACTGCTGACCAGTCACGAGTGGAGTCCCACAGGGTTCGGTCCTGGGTCCTCTCCTGTTTGGTATCTACTTCTCTGAAGTCCAGGCCAACATGTAGGGACTCTGGCTGACAAAGTTCACAGACAATTGCAAGTTGGGAGCTATTATTAACTCCCCAAGTGATGCTGACATTCTACAGAAAGGCCTCACTGAGACTAATGACTGGTGACAGAACCATGGCCTTAAGCTAGGCTTGTAATGGCCCCAGGGCCATTAGCCTGGTACACACCTATGAACCTATGAAACTACTTCTGCTGTAACATCATCTAAGCCTGTTTCTTTCCCTGACTTCATTTTCCTTAGTCCCGTTATTACTTCTTCTATGGTGGGCTCCTCTTCTTCCCTCATTAAATTCTGTATCTGGGGCAGTACAGCTTCTGTGGGGTTTTCTTCATTCAGAAGCTGCTGGAAATACTCCTTCCATCTGACTTTGATGTCCTGTGTACTGGTGAGCAGGTTGTTGCTAGCATCATATCTCTCAATCTCTTACAGCAAGGAATCTGGACAAAGCTATAAATAATGGGGGGACAAAGGCCCAAAAACAGGGACACCTTTTTAAATATTGCTCTCACTAACTTAAAAGTAGATAAAACAACAGGTTTTGCATTAGCATGAATTTTCTGAAAAGTATGAAGTCTGAAACTCAAATGACTGTCACTATTTTCTGACTTCAACCCTCAATGATTTGTCAATGATTTGCCAGAAAAGAGTTCATGAGAAACAGACCACAATATGAGGCAAAAATCTGTACAGTTGAGAGGTATGGCTGGCATCTCTTATGACAGGTGTCTGACTACCTTCTATAGATTTCTGTCCTACCCTAGCAACCTGATACAGTTTCTTTGTACCATCTACTGACTCACTTTACAGAAGCTGGTAGAGTGCCTCTGATGGGTTATTCTTTGCTACTGCACTGCTCTCTTAGCCTCGTTGTTAGCCAACCAGTATGACTTCCTACTCTGGTCTGTGTTTTCTATAGCCCTCTTTTTCCTACACTCCTTATTTATTTTGATGACTTCCTAGATGTCTGATTTCCAACACCAACTTTCTTTGTGTACCATATTTCCGTACCTGGCTTGGCCACATATCTGTTCATTAGTCCTCACACATGCGGTTTTGGGTGCTCCTATTCTCCTTCAACTCTATTTTCTCTTCTTTTGGAGGTGCTAGACCCCTGAATAATTCCTTGAACTGTTGGGCTTTCTCTCCAGTCAACTTCTAGGTCTTCGGCCTGGTATCTGTTGACCTTAGAGCCTCCTCTGACCCCTGCTTGCAGCTGATTGTGGCAACCAGTGGTTTATGTTGTGGACTGACTGTTTCAATGAGGTTGACTTTGCAATTGCTGGTTATACCCCAGTGCCATTTCTTTACTAGGATGAAGCCTACCTGAGTTGCATGTTGGCTACTCTTGTATGGAATCTTATGATTGTCTCCATTTCTGAACTATATGTTGGCTACTACCAATCCATTTGTCAAAGAGAAGTCTAGAATGGTCTGCCCTTCTTTATTTCTGTTGCCCCATCCATGTGGACCCAGGCAGTTCTCATATCCTGTTCTGTCTGTCCAGATATGTGCATTCAAGTCACCCAGTATTAATACCAATTCATGCTGTTCTTTATCTAGTAAGTCCTGCAACTGCTGTCTGAATGCACTAATTTCCTTGCTATCACAACCCTGCTGTGGGGCATAGGCTGAGATTATGAATACTGACCTACCATGAGTCTGTCTCTAATTCGAATGACATTCCTCACTGTCTTCTGAAGCATCTCCCTCAGCACAACTCCCACACCATGTCTAGTCTGTCCTCCTCCTCAGTAGTAGACTCTGGATCCCAAGCCAAGTGGCTTTGCTGTACTGCCCTTCCATCTTGTCTCCTGGATACATATGATGTCCAGCCTCCTGCTTACCATTATATCATCCATTTCCCAGCTGCATCCCATCAGTGAACCTACACTGATTGTAGAATTTTTTTTTATTTATGTTTAGCAGGCTGATTGGTTTTGCATCCAGTTTTTGCTCAACAGAGCTATCCCAAGCAACTCAAGCTGTGCAACTGGTCACCAGACAGACAGCAGTTTACTGATCCAGGGCTGCTGGGCTTTATGTCAGGCACACACTGGCCAATAGGACACATAAACCTCTCCCTAAATTAGCATGGGTCCCTAGCATAGGCAAGAGTAGGACAGGTCCTCAACCCTCTTATCACCAGTAAACACCCCTGCCCATTTGGCAACATTAGTCAATATGCCTGAATCACCTACAGCCATATTGTACACCATCGAGTGGCTAGCCCTGCCATGATACATGGTCTGTGATCCATGTTCTCCTATCCTAAGGTCACTGTGCAGCACAACAGATGCCCAAAGTAGTTGGTTTATATAACTCTTCCCCTATAGGGCAGCGGGTAACATCTGTGCCGCTGCTCACAGCTCCATTCTTTTGGTGAGTTTAAGATGGAAAGACTCAGCATGTTTTTTGGAGGTGGGACACACTTGTTCCTGTCCTTGCATTATTACAATGTCCCCAGTGTCTCTTTTAAATGATTTTGTCCCTGTGCTCAGAAATCATGTATCTGAGTAGTCAGTCAATGATGCCAGATATTACAGTTTCAGTCTTCTTATTTCCAGATTCAACATGGTGACAGGAGACCTGTTGCTCTATTAACTTTTTAAATGAGTGCTGCCAATAGTTTAAATAATGTCTCTGGTAACACTGAGTGCTTACCCTGACTTAGTACTGAAAAATGCCCACACTGTCCTCATGACACACACATTGTTGCAAACACTGAATCATGCAAGACATTACAATATTATACTTCTTCTTGTAATAAGCAGTTTTTCTAAGACTAATGGATTAATTAGCATAGTGGGTTAATGCTCTTGTTTTCTGTGTTAAAGGTGCAAGGTCTGAATCTCTACATACAGTATCCCTGGTGTCTAGTGTTTCCCCCGACCCATGTCTTCTCCGGGTCATGTTAAGGGATGATATTGATATTGCAGAGTTCTCCCTGGTATCTAGTGTCTTACTTCCTCCCTGAGCCACATCTTGTCTAAATGATGTTAAGACATAATACTGCAGAGTTTTCACTGGTGGCTGGTTTCCCCCCAACCTTAAGTATCACTGAGACACAAGATGAAAGAGTTATCCCCAGTGTCTACTGCTCCTTATCCTCATTATGTTAACATGCCATTAAGGCATGAGATGTAAGCACTATCCCTGGTGTCTAGTGGTACCCCCACAATCAAATGTTGCATGATTTTCTTATTAGTCTAGGGAAGTGTGGAGATATGAGGTATGACAGCCCCCCAAAACACACCCACCCACCCTACCTCCTCACTAATCCCTCCACTGTGACCTCACAGGAAGATATGGACATGGATACACACACACAAAAATGAAGACCCTCACAAACACAGATGCTCACAGGCCAATAGTACGTGTTCACTAAACTCCCTGGCACTTACCTCTACCATGATGGATGAACATGAGCTTTTTCCTGTGTTCACTAACAGGAGTGCCATGAGCATCCATGCAAACTTAGGCAGTCAAGAGATTATATGCCTTACCTCAGGCACTTCCAAGGGAGAACACACAGTTAATTCGCTGATGCCCCTCCCTTAGAATGCTTTATTAGAATTTACGATGACTGTAGAGCCTTCCCGCGGTGGTGCTGCATGCTTCTTGTTGCAGCACAGTAACAGGGCTGTCGCAGAGTCAGAAGTAGTTACTGCAAGATGTACACATCAAGCTGACCTTTCTGAAATGTGGGATATGTTTTTCTAAAATTGTTACTGCTGTTCAAAACTATCTTCCTGTGCCAAAATGCTGCTCCATTAGAATCTTAAAACATGGCTTAATGACATTTACTAACCTTTTTTGCTAGTTGTTAATGTCTGGTATGTTGTGATTCAAACACTATTTATCAACATGCTAACACATCCTAAAAAGAATTTTCTTGCAAAATAAACAAACTTAACTTATGAGGCATTTGTCAATATGCAGGTACACTTAACTGAAAATTAAAAAAAAAAAAAAAAAAGGCAGCCCTGAAAAGAGACAAAAACATTTCTTTTACTTGGTACTATTACCATAGATAAACCTGAAAGATTAGCTACAGGAAACCATGAGAGGCCTCTTTCCACAAAGCTTGAGAGAGCAAAAACAGGAACTAGTACCATACACGTTGATGGTGAGAAGTGATAAAGAATACAAATAAACTGATGTTGCCTAACTTTGCTGATTATATATCCACTACAAGAACTGATAAGGGTATAAAAACATGCTGAAAAGTCAGAGCCTACACACTCAAAAACCACATCTGAAAAGCAAAAGCATTCAGCTGGGAGACAAGTTAATATTATTAACATAAATATGCTGTTATGAAGATGGCTGTCATCTATATCGTGAAAGGGCTTTATAAAACAAAGATTCATTTCTGATCAGTTCCTCTGTTCTGTAGTATTTTACATAATGTGTGTAATCAGCAAACACATACACACACACACACACACACACACACACACATATATATATATATATATATATATATATATATATATATATATGTATAGGTCTAGTCTACTTTTTATCATCAAAATTACATTTCAGCGAATCGCAGATAAGTTACTCCACTTACCCGAAACCTTACTTTTGTGAAACTACACTTCTCCGAGTTACAAATACCCCGAAAAACAATAATGGAACATATAAAACAAACAAAAAAAAAACATTCTCCAATATTTTTGCAGTGAGGCAAGCCCCCCTGCACCTCCCCCACATCCCCTGCACATTATACATACCAACTCAAAGATCGCACCACAATGACAACACAAGGAGTTTCCCTGATCTGTACTGTAGTGCGATCTGCATTTGAAACCTACAGCCACTGTAAACACAATGTGCCACATAAAGAAGATTACTTACACTACCCTTTCATCTGTCAGGCTTCACAACAAGTACGGTGTACGATGGGCAACATAATGGATATACACTTGTACTTCTTGCACCAGCATCAGACTAAACATGCTCGCACAAGTGAGGTGTCAGCTAAGTAGAGTCGCTTATTTGTCTTTCGCTGAAATGTAATTTTGATGAAAAACAATAGACCAGTAGACATATATATATATATATATATATATATATATATATATATATATATATATATATATAGTATATACATGCACACAAATATACAGTCAAGTAATGGCACTCAATGTACAGTTTTCAATAAATTAATGAATAAGACCTCCACAATAACATTATTTGCTGCAATACCACTTTATCCTTCAGTATATGTATACATAAATTTGTGCTAAACTCAAGTTAGTACTTATTCACGCACCTTCCATTTTAATTTCATTACTGGCATCACTTTAAGCCAACATGGGCTAGGCTTGTAACGGCTCCAGGGCAGTTAGCCTGGTACACACCTATGAACCTATAGCTATCTGTGATAATTTCAGTTTATGTACTTTGTAATTACACAAAACTGAAAGTTCAGAGTTTTCCTGTGGTAGTTAACCCTGGCAGCTGATGCTAGCCAGCAGATGTGGGCAAACATGCCATGCCACGCTCATGCTTCGTACATCTGATATCTCTGGGTGAAATGTACTTTTTGTTTGACAGTTTCCCCTTCTTTTCCACAGCTTGTTTTTTCACTACCTGAAAACTACTACTATTCACTTTCTGAGATCTACATTCTAGTCTTCATATCTAGTTCTTGTCTACATGAATATAGGCTCCTTATGGCTTGATATCTGTATCTTCTTTTTCATCATCGCCTTGACCGTATATGCCTGTTCCTGTTATCTTTAGCATGTAATTAATTTCTTTAACATAAAACTGACCTGAATTCACTTTGTGACTTTTTTACAGTCTTCATACCTTTCTTATAACTCCTCTAACTTCTCCGTCTCAAACAATTGTACATGTAACATGCCCGAGTATCCCAATCTCTAGAACTATACAGTTTGTAAGCAAATCTCGGTCCTTTCCACTGACGTAGCCCTCTGAATGTAGGAAACAAATGAGGTCAGAATGTCTACCAAAAATTGTAAAGTAAAAAAAAAAAAAAAAAAAAAAACAGAACAAAAGATAATCTATAAAGTACATTTCCAGGCCACAAAGTTTACAAGAAAAAGTGCAGCTCTCAGTTTTGTTGAGATTAACTTAGACACTAGACAGATGTATTGTTGTCAGTTATTTTTGCTTTCCTGACTGGTGCTGTAACTTTGAATTGCCCATTCTATGCCGAGTGTACTCTATGGCAATTTCTGTCCCCGTATGTATTAATCTAATTCCTTGATACGTTCTAAAGTCTGTATTTACCCCTTGAGTGATCTCTAATACTGCATTGCATTTAACTGCTGATACTCCTGGAATGTTTTTTTCTCGCCTTACTCATGTACTTTTAACTACATATGTACATTCCTGAAGTTCCTATATCCATACATGGTATACTGTCTTTTTTCACTGTATAACATTTTTTCCCTCTGAATGATGTTTTAATGAATTAAACTTACTGCCTATGCTTTTGTGACTACTACCAATTGTTAGAGTATTGTATTGCAGTCATAATTTAGTTATAAGACTACTTAATTGCCCCTCCCCCTCTCTTGCACTTACTCTCACAGCAAACTAAAACATCAAACACTAATTCCTCTTTTTCACTTAATAGTTGTTAATAAGCTACTTTTTGACTATAACTGTTACATATTCCTTTTCTTTCAGTTTGCACTGCCGCGTGTAAACCTTCCTAGTTGTCTTCTACCACTCTATGAGGTACCCTGGCTTCCTGTCCGTGAACTGAGCTTCCTAAAGGGAATTTACAGAACTCTCTACTGGCTTCCCGAAGCTCTAGCTGAAATAAAAGTGTATGAAACCTTTGGAAGTAATTTGTATTTTTCTATAGTTGTACTGAATTCCCTACATGTGAACGCTATCAGCCTACTGTGGACCCCACTCATCCTGCTTTCTTCATTCCATCCCCTTTCCCAAAGTGCTTGTGCCCCTTCTCTGTAGTTACTGGTTTTGTCCACTAGGTGGGAGCATTTACCTAATGCTAACAAAGTCTTAATCTAAATTGCTTTTAACACATTGTCTGTGCTATTATTGTCCTTTCCCTACTAAACCTCTGTGAACCTCTTTGCTTCCCTCCTTCTCTTCCCTAGTAATCTAGTGCCTCACCCCACTGCCTTTCTTACCTCTGTGCTTGCTATCCACTTCTCTGATTGTTCCTCACTGACTTGCCATCTTCCTTCTCCTTGGCTCTAATCGCTCCATTCACCCTGCAGGCTCACTCCACTCCCCTACTCTGCCCCCAAATTCCATCCGCCCCTAGCACCTCTAAACTTATAGTTAATTAACCACACCCACCTCCTCCCACACCCTATCATCTAACCAACCTCTCCCATTATTAATCTACCACTTCCAGCCTAACCCCTATATCAACTCCACCCCTTCCAGGCCACTAAATGCATGTATATCCTATCCCAGTATCTTTTCATCCTATCCCAAACCCAACTAGTACCCAAACTGAAGACCATGCATACCAAACCTGCCACACTCATAACTCCAATATTTATTATTATATTATCCTACTTACACTACCTCACCACACCCCTCTGTGCTAATCACTCTCCCCATTTCATATAATACTCTCATCCTGTATACAGCATGCACACTCCTCAACCTGCATATCCCCCAGCCTTTACCTCCTCAGCAACACTATGCTCTTCCCCTATAAACTTATATCTAACCCCAAAAACATTATTCCCATCTATTCTGTCCCCATTTAAATACATATACTCCCACATTTGTCACTTTATCTCTATCCTTCTCTCCGGAGACATACACCCAAACCCAGGCCCCTCTCCCTTACAAAATTCAACCTCCCCATCTCATCATCACTCACTCACCTGGTAGACTCCTCCACTTCACAGCTCTAAATGCTCAAAGCATATGTAATAAAATCCCTAACCTCCATGCCTGGCTCCTCCACAATCAACCTGATATTTTGTCCATCTCCGAAACCTGGCTTAAACCTCATACAAAAAGATACAGAACTGATACCACCCAACTACTGTACTATTAGAAACGACAGAAGACATAAAAAAGGGGAAGGTGTCGATCTCCTTTACTCCTCATCCCTCTTAGTTACCCCATACTCTAAGCCTATTCCCAAATTTGGTAATGCAGAATTAATTCCAGCCCTTCTTCAGGTAAATAAACATAAACTTAATTGCATCGTCACCCTTTACATCCCTCCTAGAGACAATGTCCCAGTCCTTGAAGATATTCTCTCCTGGTTTTCTGCCAATATCACCAACAAAACTATAATCCTGGGAGATGTTAACATTAATCGGGCCACAATTCAATCTCCAACCAACCCCCTAAATATAAATCTTTACAATTTCACTCAACTTATTAACTCAACAACCAGACCTTCCAAAGACTTGCTCTCTGGAAGCACCCTAGACTGGATTTTAGTCCCCATCCCCACTACTTCTCTGATAGCGGTACCCTTCCTGACCCACTAGGTGACCACCTTCCCACTTTCACCCATCGTCTTCCCTCCTCCCTACAACTGTCCCACACCTATACCTCTACTCAGTACCTAAAAAGCTTTAACCCTGATGCATTCATAAATGCACTAAAAATTACAAACTGGAACCCACTAAAATCTTTATCCCTAGAGAATGCTGTTATATACTTCAACACAACTTTCTTAAACTTGCTAGACTCCTTTGTTCCCTGTAAAACAAAATGGATAAAAAGTAACCCATTCCACGGTTAACTAACAATAAGTTAGCCATCATGCGATTCCGAGATAAATCTTGGAAGTGCTACCAAAAAAGTAAGTCCTCCACCACCCCTAATGAATACAAAACACTTTGCAATAAGGTAAAAAAATCTTATTATCATAGACTGCAAAACCTATTTCTCCACACTCCAAACCAACCATAATACTAACCCTAAAAAATCCTGGGATGGAATTTCCTCTCTCCTTAACCCCGATAAAAAAGAAAACCCCTGCCCCAATCCAAATGCCTCTGACCTGAATTTAGCTATTCAATTCAACTCTTTCACTGACTCCATAGCCAAACTCACCTTTTCCTTCACCAATAACTCAGCTCCCACTGACTCACCTCCACATACCCTCTTCTCCTCTAGTATCTCCAGCCCCAAACCCCTCCCTTCTCCATGAACCCTATCCCCATCTCTACCATAATAAAAACTTCTAAACTTGAAACCGTGCTCTAATGCATGAGATACCCTCTTACTTCCTAAAAATAGCCACAGAAGCAGTTGCCTTCCCTATCTGCATTCTAATAAACAGATCAATTTCAGAATGCCATGTTCTCCAGCTCTGGAAAAAAGCCTTTATTATTCCACTCCACAAAGGGGGCAACAACAATGATATCCCTAACTTCTGTCCTATCACTATCTTATCTCCTATTTCTAAACTTCTTGAAAAATGTATCCACTTACAACTTCTACCCTATCTCATAAATAATAACCTTCTTACTTCCACACAGCATGGATTCTGACCCAGGCATAGCACCATCACCGCTCACCTCTCCTTCCTAGAAACTGTCAACAAGGCCCGTGATTCCAGTCATATTGTGTCCAACCCCCTCTTAGACCTCTCCAAGGCCTTCGACACCATCTCTCATAACCTTCTCCTCGCTAAACTCTCTAAACTAAATCTATCCCACTCCTCTATCAACTGCTTCACCAGTTACCTATCAAATAGGCAACAAGCAGTTAAGTGGAAAAAAGCTACCCCACCTTTCCTGAATACTCCCACAGGCATGCCCCAGGGTTCAATTCTAGGTCCCCTTTTATTCAATATTTTCATAAACGACTTCCATCATGCCATTTTTAAATCCAACCTCATCCAATATGCTGACGATTCAACAATAATCTGCTCTGCCACCTCCATTTCCTCATTAACAAAACAAACCCAGGATGCCTTCTCTTCTACTGAACAATGATTGCTAGATATTCATATAGCACTCAATGCAACAAGACTAAACTCATGTTATTTAACCCCTTTTAAAACCACCCTCCAAGACTTAAACTTTTTCTCCATCACCAGCCAAAATAATACATCTCTTGAACTAGTCTCCACTGCAAAACTATTAGGAGTCCTGATTGATGATCAGCTAAAATTCGATAGCCATCTATTAGTAAATATTGCAAAAACCCATAAGAAACTTGTCATGCTTTACTGCCACAACCGTTACATTTCTTCTTCCATCAGACTTGTTCTCGCTACCACTTACCTTATCCCCTCTCTCCTATAAGGCACCTGCATCCGTACTAATCTGCAATCCTCCCTCAAATCAAAAACTCTCCTCTTGTTACTATAAAATTTCAAAATTTGCAACAGGCCACAAATCCACTACCCATCACTGCATTTCCTTACATCAAGTGAACTGGCTTGAGCTTCCCAGTTACCTTACCTGCATTCAACTCATCCAAAAACACAAACTTATTTTCAGCCCCTCTCTCTGCCCCTCCCTTGCCTCTGCCTTCCAAATGCATCAACATGTCAGGCCTCTAAGATCAAACTTCCAAAATTCAATAGAAGTACATAAACCTGCCCGCCCACCAGGCAAACATTGTCTATCCTTCTCGCTAGCCCGCCACTGGAATGCTCTCCCACCTCTCATCCGGACCACCAATCATCTCTCTGCCTTTAAAAGTTTGCTCTACTCACACTAACTACACAATGGGAATGTTCTTGCTCCCATCCTACATAACTTCCCTGACCACAGTTACTCTCCACATGCTAACATATCTATGAACAACCACCTATAGTCTTATAATGCCTAGCAACAAATTACAGGAACTAGCATATTCTCTTGAACTTCATTTGTCTGAAATTACTTTTTTCATAAATGTATTGTACTAATTTCTTCCTGCAAATGCAAATTTTGCTGTAACTTTGTTACTTTGTATTTTTCTAATTCTAACATTCTTGTAATTGTTCTAATCTTGTAAACTGTAATATTTGTACTTTTTCTGGAGCTTTTCTCCCAGGACTCCACTGAAAATGGGGTCCTTGTGGCCCAACAGACCATCCTGGCAAACAAACTGCAAATAAAATAATAAATAAAAATAAAAGTACACTGAGTTGCTGAACACCAGAACTAAAAAAATAATCTTACATATTTATATACAACAGTTTTCAGTCTTTTTTTTAAAGTAAAACAAAATATATTTATTATTCTAATTCACGAAGCAAGTCTTAGATTGCTTTAGTATCAGGGGCATAGTATAGGAACATTTACATCTCACTTACTCAGCACTGTTTCTTGAAACTGTCATAATATTCCAATACTTTTTCAAGTGTAGTCTTTCAAACAGAGGTGGCCAAGTACCCAAATGAAAATGTATAACACTCACCTCTGCAAAACAGGCATCATTAATGTGTCCAAACAGAGATGAAAAACCTTACTTTAATTGTCAAATGGCATAAAATGGTCCAGAGAGAGACAGAAGGGGAGGAAAGGGTTCACTTTTACAGGGGACATCTGCGCAGTAGTGCAAAGCCATAATGTTGTGTGTTCTACAGCAATACTAATGAATTCAGCCAAAGAGCAACAAGGAAACATCACTGTGATTTGAGTATATATTTTTACAGTTCATGACTAATAGTAGCTATTCTAGTAACGTGCTTAAAACCCACATGCTGACTAATATTGCACCATCACCATATCACCATATCATAGCTTATCATCTCAAATATCACAGGCTTTGCAGAAGGTCTTTGTTTCGAGATTGTAAACACTGACATCTGCAATAGCACATGAAGTACTAAATTGTCAGTGGTATAGTGAGACTTCACAGGTTTTCTTCTTAATGTTTAGATACAATTGTGTTATTTTCACAGACAAACAATCGTGAAGCTTCTCCATATGCAATGCTGTAGTCATCACCAGACACAACACACCAACATTCTTCAAAGAGGGACAACATTGTTTTCAAGTGCAACATAATATCAACTATGACTTGATATATGCCGCATCAAACAAAACAAACTGCTCAAATGAACATTCAAGAGCTGAACCAGCCGAATGACTTTTGTATGAGGTTAAGCTGCTCCCTTACACCTCTTTATTAAAAATAATCAATGCCACCGTCACTTTACCTCAAGATGAAAGAGAAATTCTCACACACTGACCTCCATCATCCATGCGGACTTTTAACTAAATGTGCAATATTGTTCAGCTGCTTGTCCAACGGTTCCTATTAGAAAGCCGAAAGCTTAAAATAGCGAGCAACCTAAAGGTCAGAAATGCTGGATCTCGATCTGCTTTTTGTGAGATTGCAGTACAGTGAGGATTGGAATATTTGACCTTTCCTCACTGTAGTGTGATCTTGGAGATGGTATATATATATATATATATATATCAATATATATATATATATATATATATATATATATATATATCAATATATATATGTTTAGCAATAGCATGTTCGAGTTCCTGCATTTTCAACCTTTAGGTCGTTCGCATTTTTGGATTTTCTTTTATGTAATATAGACCCCTTGTCCAAAAGTAGTGTATTCATGGGTCCCTATTGAATTGCCGAACATTTCAAAGTTTGAATGTCATATGGTTGACACCATATGATCAATCTTTGAAAAGTTTGAAGGTGAAAGGCAATGGCTCTGTCCGCACAAAATGGGAAAATTTCCCTTTTCTGCACTGAAGTGTGGTCTTGGAGTTGGTATATTTAAGTAGTTGGGTGTGGGGGGTGCACATGGCCTTTCCCCCCTTCTCAGAGCGTTAAGGTAAGTTTTTTTTTTTTTTAACTTTTTTATTATATATTTGAGGTTTCAAGTTTCACTCATATGTTGTCGAACATATGAGGTTCGAAATTTTGAAACTGCAAATATATAATTCATTACACAGTTAGTATGCCATACATAAATAATGATGTCATACTTGGTCTGATTCACATCAGACAGCTTTATAACACATTCTGATAACAGTTCAACGATGCTGCAGGGGAAACCAAAGCACACACTTTACAGAAATATATATGCACAGTGATACGAGTGTAAACCATTACAGTCCACAGCCAAGGTACCCTAAATTCAGTCTCATTTGACTAAACGTGGCAGCAACACAGAAACAAACAGTACTTAACATGCATTCAAGACACCAAACCACTTCTGCCATATGCATGGTAAACTTTACAGGAAAAAATTAAGTGGACTTATATTTAACAAAAGAAATATTTAAAACAGGAAAAATATTTGGTGCTTTCAGTCATATAACTGAAATGTTACAACACTGATGATTAAATCTTCACAATCAGCATACAGGAAGGTGAAATATGCAAATAAAAAATAATGAAGTGAATGAAAACAACAGAAAATTGAACACAGGATACCTATGCCATGAACTCAAGTTTGGAATAATATGTTATGTACTACCACAAGATGAAAGTGTTTGTATTAATATAATTCAGACTAAGTTCACCTTCCTCATTTTGATTTAACAGCCACCGAAAATTAACAAACTAGTAAACAAAAACAGTGCAGAGGATGAAAGTTTTGAGCATTTAATGAGCTGCTTCCTGAGGGCAAAGGTAAAGGGCTTGACTCCACCCACATCCATGTGCCTCCTGGGTAACTCTGATGAAGGTATGTGATTAGACAGCTCTCACAGATGTCCTCTGAAAATGAGCATGTGTCCTTTCAGCTTACCTGGTTAGCAAATGTATAACATAAACAATTTTATATATATATATATATATAGAGAGAGAGAGAGGTTGTCTATCAGATGGTCAGCGTGACCTGTACCAAAACTACTAATGCTGACATAACAACATCAACAGTCATAATGCTGGAAACCCCAAAACAGCATACCAAATCCTAAATGTCCCTACCACTCCAGACCTAAGAACAAACACTACCATAGGTCACAAAAGGGGAGGGGGGGACAAGTCCGTGAGTTTGGAATATTGCATTTCTGGCATTGTAAGTGTCAGTGTTATGTCACTGTTGCCAGTTTCAGTACAGGTCACATCAAGCAAGTGATAGCCAACTATATATATATATATATATATATATATATATATATATATATATATATATATATATAGGGTCTATGTCAATTCTTCAAACGCTCACAATTTTCGACATTACATGGTCGAGACCAAACATTCGAAACTCCAAGTGTTAGAAGACTGACTTTCAACGGAGCCATGTTGTGCAGAAGGGAGAATTTCCCTTTTCTGCACTGAAATGCGGTCTCTGAGTTGGTATATATAAGTAGGGGGGTGTGGGGGGCATATCCCCCCACATGGGGGATTTTAGGGAGGCTTGCCCCCCTGCATAGAAGTAGGTTTCATGTTTTTTTTTTTTTTTTATTTTTAAACATACTTTACCGTAAGCGCTTTTTCGGTAAAGTATGTTCGGTGATAATGGATTCGGGCTTTTGATCTTTCGATCAAAAGTCCTAGATCCATATATATATATATATATATATATATATATATATATATATATATATATATATATATATATATATATATACACACACACACACACACACATATATATATATATATATATATATATATATATATATATATACATACACACAGACACACACACACACACACACACACACACACACACACACACATATCTACATATATATATATATATATATATATATATATATACATTTTATTTTATTTTATTTTATTTATTTTACTTTACATTTGTTAACCGGGATAATCCAACTGGACACAGGTCCATTTTCAGCGAAGGCCCAGGAAGAAAAGCTCCACATGTGGATGGTTACATAAGAGTTAAACATTAGCAGTTTTATACAGTCACATATAGATACCAGTACAGAATTATAGGATTATATGCTTACTTGGAATACATACATACTTAAACTTAACATTGTAATTTTCTTGTTCGAACTTAGACATTTTTAGTGGTACAAGGCTGAAAAAGGTAGCATATCATTCAGTGGTACAATACATATGAGAATGAGACTAAGTCTGAAACATTGACTATTTTACAGATAGCCAGGTAGTGAAGAGAGTGGTAAGCTGGTTAGTGAGGGTTGGTACAGAGGCACAGTCAGTGACTTTTTAGGAGTTTTTGAGAGATGTTTTAAATTGGTTAATATTCTGGTTTGCTGTAAGTTTGGCAGGGAGCCGATTCGAGATTGTTCCAACAGAGGTGCAAAATAATGATTTACCAGCTGAGTTTTTAGATTTAACAGTTTGTGCCAGTATTTTGTCAGAAGACCGGAGAGTTTTTAGGTTACTGTAAGGGGTAATTATATTTTTGAGTATGGGTGTGCTTTCGGGCTGATGGAGGACTTTGTGGGCTATTATTAATTGATTATACTGGATTTGAGAGGGAAACTCTAGCCAGCCTAGAGATCGTAGGTTAATACAGTGGTGGGTTCTATATGCTGAGCCTGTAGCAAATCTGGCTATGGTTTTGTAGCAGCTATTGAGTTTGTTGAGGTCAGATTTACTCAGGTTTGTATAGTTTGGGGAGGCATAAAGAAGGTTTGAAAGTAAATGTGTTCGGGCAATAACTGTCCTAGCAGTTGGGGTTAGAAATGCCATAATTCTATATAGAGATCCTAGCTTTTTGTTGACTTTTAATGGTTTTGTCGATGTGAGCATCAAACTTAAGGTTATTGTCAACAATTACACCTAATAGTTTTGTATTCCATTTTGGGGAAATTATTGTGTCATTATTAGATGTTATGGTAAATGATGGGAGTGTAGCTTTCTGGGTGGGGATGAAGAGTAGCAGTTTTGTTTTATTTGCATTCAATAGAAGACGCCTGTCAGTGAGCCAGTTTTCTACTACATTGAAAGTATTTTAGGTTAAGGTCTGCAGGTCTAATGTGGAGGTGGCAGAACAGATTAGGGTAGACTCATCTGCATATTGAATGCAGGTTACTTTGGGGATGATTGTATGAAGATCATTAATGAAGATGGAAAATAGGAGAGGTCCTAGTGTAGACCCTTGAGGAACTCCAAGGGTGACTGGCAGTAGGGAAGAAAGGCTATCCTTCCATAGCACAGCTTGTGGTCTGCCACTTAGGTAGGACTGAAACCAGCTTATTGCTAGGCTGTCTATGGCAAGAGGTTTTAGTGTTTGAATGAGTAGCTGGTAGTTTACCATATCAAATGCCTTAGATAGGTCAAGAAAGACAGCAGAGGAGGGCGTATTATTATTATTACGGATTTGATTTGTCTGAGAGAAGGATAGAAGGGCTGTGGTGCTACTATGATGGAGTCTAAATACATGCTGGGAGTAATTGTTGATATATACATACATACACATATACATACATACACACACACACACAATGTTTATATATATATATATATATATATATATATATATATATATGTATATATATATATATATATATATATATATATATATATATATATATATATATATTTATGTATACAGTCCATATTTTAAAAATGGTAATCTATGCTGGCTATGCTGGTAAAAGTCTATTATAGAGATACTGAAAATGCAGGTCCTTTCCTAGGAGGGATGATGACTAGTTTGATGTAGAATGATTCAGTCGATGCTGCAATAACACATGCTAATAAGTCAGTGTATGTAAGTATACAATTTGCAGCATGAACTGAGGTGGTAGATGTAATGCAAAGGAAATGCAGAGATCCAGATGCACTGTTGTGTACTCAGCTGTAATCAAATACATTCTTATCTGCAGAAAAGACATTTGAACACAATTGCAGTTCTGCTTCCTATTTGGTTTACTGGTTGTGAGCCGTTCTGAGCAGTTTGACAAACGATGCTGTTTCAATGTTAGTGAAATGAAGATTTGTACTTCAGTACTAGTTAAGTATTTAATACACAGCTGGACTCTATTTACCATTTATTCCTGTCCCTTTCACTGATAACAGTGTTGATTTACATGTTTGACTACAAATGGCTGAGGGGCAGACTACAAATGAAACTGGTTGGGTTATCTGTAGCAACCTTCTCTAGAAGGTGTGATTCTCAACTGCTTAGTGTATGTAGTTTTGAAAACATTCTCTACCAACAAAGAAACTGGTTTGCACATGTCAGTGTGGGTGAAATTTAAACACACAGGTCCCACATACCAAAAAATGAGTAGCCAGACAAAAACAATGATCCAGACAATGAATTCATTCTACTGAAACCTGAATGATCTGATTGACTGTTACTTGTCTCAAAATAACAGAAATCTATTTCAGCCTAAGGGATGTTTACAAACACAAATGTTGATAGGAAGAAGGGGTACATCTAAACTTCCTGCATCACTTTCTTTGATAGTACCAGAAAGTAAATGACTTGTACTGAATCAACTCCAGAGAAGGCAAATGGAAATAAAACAGTAAACATTTTATTAAAAAAGAAGAAAAAATAGAATCATATTAACACACTATCTTATATGAGCTATAATGAAGCTATCAAAGTACAGTAAAAATATTAATTTCTGAAAATGCAGCACTATCAAAACCTTTTTTTTGAGACATGTTCAACAACCCCTGGTGCTAACTTGTGTTACTGTTGATTTCACATTATTCCATTTAAAAACTCAAGAGGTGTCATATTGTATCCCCACTATGCAATAATGGTGTGGACAACTGGCTCAGATCCAAGACAAGACCAGTGTTGAAGACAACTTAGTTGCTTCCCTTAGTTCACCTGTCTGTCCAGTTATCCCTCCATTTAACACTTTAAAGGATCTATTAATGCATCTAAATAATTAAAAGATGCAGCCATTTATTAAGGTCTGTTTTATTTTATTTATTTATTTATTTGACATTTGTTAACCGGGTTAGTCCATCTGGGATGGAACCCATTTTCAGCGGAGACCCAAGGAGAAAAGCTCCAGAACAATTTACAGCATGCAACACCCATAACAACTTACAAAAAAGTAAATAAGTTTCTAGTATAAGTAGTTCACATAACAAATTCAATTAGCAATGTGTATACATACAGAAAAGTGAGAAACCATAGGTACAATACAAAGGGTAACAAATTTACATCATATGTTGTGTACATCATATATATTGTCTGTGTCTACATCCCCCCAGGTATAAACATACACATTTTTGAGGACATTCTAAACTGGGTGTCAAATAGTTACCCCCAAGAAACAATGGTTCTTGGGGATTTTAACATAGACTGGTACACCTGCTCCTCAGAACCCCCTACTCAACATATTAACCTTTATGGTTTCACAAAAGTCATTACCTCCCCTACTAGGATAACTAAACCTAACGATAAAGAAACAATCCTAGAAAGGATCTTTATTAATGGTCAGCCCGACATGTATAAAGCTGGAACCCTTCCTGACAGCATAAGGTATCACCTTTCACCTATATTATCAGGAAGAAGGCTGGAATCTCTAAACAACATATCTATAAAATAATAAGGAATAAGAAAAACGTCAGCCTTACTAATTTCAAAACTGACCTCAAACTTTGCAACTGGTCTGCCCTCAGGCATCTGCCACTTGAGGAGGCTGTAAAATACTTTAACAGCAAATTCGTATCCATCCTAAGCACCCATGCTCCAGAACATTCTATTAGAATGAAAACTAAACCTAGCCCATGGATTACAGCAGAAACTAGGCAAAAAATATCACTTAGGAACAAAGCATGGGCCACCTGGAGAGTCACTAAAATCCTAACAGACCATTTTACTTATAGACAAAATTAAGGAATGATACTAAAAAATCTGTTATGTCCGATAAAAAAAAAATCACCACAGATACACCAAAATAAACAACAAAAATTCTGGGCAGGTCTAAATAAGCTTCTCTACCCAGGAAAATTCCTCCACCCCTATCCCCACAAATTTAAAAACTAACACCCCTACAGAAGTTGCCAATTCCTTTAATAACTTCTTTACTGAAACCATCCAAAAATTAGCTAATAAATTATCCTCCAGTGGACCTAATCCAACTGCCACTACACCCAGTACCCAAAACATCTTTAAACTTCAACCAGTCTCAACTTCATTGATTCAAAAACTAATTAGTAAACTAAAACCAACCACCCTAGCCGCAGATCTCCTCCCTGCAGAGTACCTACAAAAAGCAGCTGATGTGGTAGCCTATCCGATATCCATTCTTATAAACAGAGCTATATTGAAAGCTACCATTCCCACTATCTGGAAGATTTCCCACATTATTCTGCTCCATAAAGGAAGCAGTTCCACTGAACTCTCAAATTACAGACCAATAGCTATCCTGTCTCCTCTAGCCAAAACAATGGGAAAATGTATCCATAGACAACTCCTGACCCATCCACTAGCAAACAATCTCCTGACAAACTCTCAGAATGGCTTTAGACCAAACCATAGTACCACCACTGCCCTACTCTCCTTTACAAATATCATAAACCAAAACCGTAATAGTGATAAACTTTCCTCAGCCATCTTCCTAGACCTTTCCAAGACTTTCGACATGGTAAACCACCAACTGCTCTTGCAAATCTTAGAATCAAATTCCATGGATACCCAGACCACACAGTGGTTTAAATCATATCTGAATGGTAGACAGCTGGCAGTCCTTTGGAAAAATAACTTATCTGTCCTTCTACCTATTACACTCAGAGTTCCCCAAGGATCCATCGTAGGACTACTCCTACTCTCCTTATTCATTAATGACTTGCACAAGGTTGTACCACAAGCTACCTGCATTCACTATGCTGACGACTCAACCCTAATATGTTCTGCCACATCCCCTGAAGAGCTATTGGCCTTATCCCAAAGTATTTTTAATGCAGTTGAAAACTGGCTCCTCTATCGCCATCTTATACTAAATCCCCAAAAAACTAAACTGCTGCTGTTCTCTCCATCTCACAGGTCCTCCACTCTAACCTTCTCTATTAAATCAAGGGATGGTACTATTATCTCACCACATCCCTCCACTAAACTCCTAGGAATAATAGTTGATAACAACCTGAGGTTTGACCTGCATATCAACCACGCCATTAAAACAGTTAATAAAAAACTGGGCGCTCTATACAGGATCAAACTCTTCTTAACTCCCCTAGCCAGAACTACTCTTGCTTGCTCACATGTACTCTCTACGCCTCTCCCTTATTCACAAATTTGAGTAAAACTAATCTGAACAAGTACACAGTCTGCTATAATTACAATGCCAAATTTGCAACTGCCTCTGCCCATAGAACTCAACATTGCCTTAGCCTAAAACTACTAGGATGGCTTGAACTACCTAATCTACTCCTGGTCAACCAACTAGTTATTGCCCACAAGATCCTTTACCAGCCAGAACACACACCTGATCTTAAAAGTCTCATCACCCCCTACCAGAACCTCAAAACTCTCAGATCCTCCAACAAAATGTTAGCTCTTACACTTTACGCTAACAACTCAGCCGGGGATTCTCTGTTTACCAACTCTGTTGGTAAAACATGGAATTCTCTTCCAGCAGACCTAACCTCAGAACCCTCTTCAGCCCTATTCAAAATTAATCTTATTCAATACCTCAAAAAAGGCTGGCTATGTCCTTGCTCCACCCGTGACTAATTTCTCCCCCCTTCCTCAGTGCACCCTTAGAGGTCTCCCTGGCCTTTCTCATTAGGGTCTAGCCAAATAAATCTGAACAAACCGATTGATTCATGCTACTCAAGTCAGAAGTGACAAACTTCATGACACCCATGCAGACGGGAACTGAAAGTTCAACTGCTGAATCCTACACTACACATCCACTCATGGGAAGCCAATCTGGTGGTCCCCTGCCATAAACAAACTTTACAACAAAAGGAAGAAACTTTTGCATTCTATAACTATGTCAAGAATTAAATATACTGATCTGAACACAGGTACAAAACACACTCTCTAAAGCCAAGAATACAGCATCCATGGGACCAGATGATATCCCGGGCTGTGTACTACATGAACTACAATATGAACTGGCACCTCACCTAAGTGCCATGTTTAATCATAGCCTCACCTCAGGTTCTACTGTCCCATCAGTCTGACAAGCCTTATCTGCAAGGCCATGGGCCATGGAACTTATAAACAAAGACATTGGCAACCTTCAAACACTGGACCTCACCCAGTTTGGGTTTGTGAAGGGCCGATCTTGTCTCCTGAACCTGATTGACTTCTTTGAATCAGTCTCCAGAGCCATGGACAAGGGTAAGGTGGTCCACACAGCCTATCTAGACCTTGCCAAGGCCTTTGACACCATCCCCCACTCTGGAATCATAGATAAACTTACTAAGTTGGGCATTAATCCCTATGTCACTCAATGGGTTGCTAAATGGCTTACTGATGGAACCCACACTGTAAAAGTAGCTGACTCCAAATCCAGCTCTACCTCAGGGTTCAGTCCTGGGGCCACTCTTGTTTGGCATCTACTTCTCTCAGGTCAACACTAAGGGACTAACAAAGTTTGCAGATGACTGCAAACTGGAAATGATGTGGATACTCTACAAAAGGGCCTTACAGAAACAGATTCTTGGTGCCAGAGCCATGGGCTCAAGCTCAATGCGGTGGCAGTACACTAAACACAGAAAGTGTGATAAGAGACTTAGGGACACAGGTGGACAGTGGTCTACATCACCACAACAGTCAGGAAATCCTTCTATGTGGCACACCTCATCACAAAGGGCTTTTCATCCAGAAATGTACTCATCCCTCATTAGACCCATTATAGAATACATCTCAAGACATCTGCAACAACTGAGGGATCTAAACCTTGTCATCACAATAAACAATGCTGGAGGATACTCTGGAATAGATTGCCCATACATGTCAAGCAGAGTGCCTCTTTGGACCTCTTCAAGAGGAACCTTGACGATTGGATGGGAGAAAAGGAAAGTAAATAATGTGGGAAGAAATAGAACCTATGAACCTATGAATAAGTACAGACTGGTTCCTCTCCTTGTATGTAAACTGCAAAGATGCAAGAATTGATATATAAAAGAATAAGGAATTGTTTAGTGCTTGTACTGAAACCTGGAAGTGAATTAAATATATATATATATATATATATATATATATATATATATATATATATATACATATATATATATATATATATATATATATATATATATATATATATATATATATATATATATATATATATATATATATATATATATATATATATATATATATATATATATATATAATTAAAAAGTTTTCATCTTGATTTGTCTCTAAATTGATAATGTGTAACATGTAAATGTGTACCAGTCTTACTTGTACTTGTCTGTCTTGTGTTCATCTGTATGGAGCTTTTCTCCCCAGGCCTCCACGGAAAATGGACATGTATCCAGTCGGACTATCCCAGTCAACAAATGTAAAATAAATAAATAAATACATAAATATTTCTGTTTAGCAAAGTAGCAGGAGTTATTAGGAGTGAAAATTTGAAAGAAGGATAAAAAGGGGAGAAGCAGAGAAATGAGAAGAGGAATAACCTTTGCAAGCCAGGTGAGTAGTTAGGAGGGAGGAAGACTACATTTAGATTATGTTGGGTCATAACAATGGCAGGACCAGGATGAAAGGAAGTCATCTTTTAAGGCGGATTTAAAGGATTTGGGGTTTATGATAGTTCTGACATGAAGGGGTAGCTTAGTCCAGGATGAGGCTACAGAGTGACTGTAGAGTAGTTTGCCAAAGTTAGAATTGCTTTTACTGACTTGTAAATGGTGCTGTAATGAGCTGCAAAGTATGTGGTTAGGGATATGTGGCTGGACAAGAGAGGAGGGAGGGGCAGGATGATGGTGTGTGCAAGACTGAATGAGCTAAGAGCAATTGGGGGAGCACAAGTTGGTGTTGGAATTTAAGCCAGTGCAGGTTTTTAAGGCTATACAGGGATGAGTGCGATAATGTAAATTAGCAGCAAGCTTGTCACTTTACTATATGTTTGTTCTGATCTAATCATGAGATTTGACTGAAGGGATTTGAGTAAGGGTGCACCATAGAGTAGAGTTGGTACTAGGAGGGCTTATGCTATGGTGAGCCTGGAGGTAGTGGTGAGATATTTTTTATGACTGTACAGGAGGCCTAGTTTCTGATGTGTTTTTTTTATGCATTGCTGAATATGTAGGTCGAATCTTAGGTGGTCATCAATTATAACACCTAAGAGTTTAGTGTGTGATTCAGGAGAGATGATTGTACTGTTTAGAGAAGAGACTGAGAAGGTAGCTTTATGACGTTTTTTGGAAGGAATAGAAGAAGTTTTGTTTTCTTGGGGTTTAGTATAATTTGGTTGGAGTTAAGCCAGTTTTCTATAGAATGAAGAGATTCTTGTGTAAGGGCATGAAGGGAAGTGATATCTTTAGAGCAGGAGATGATGGTGGAATCGTCAGCAAGCAGGAGATGATGGTGGAATAGTCAGCGAGCAGGAGATGATGGTGGAATCGTCAGCATACTGAATAACAGTAGAGAGTGATCAAGCAGAGTGAAGATTATTGATGAAGATGTTAAACAGAAGGGCTCCAAGGATGGAGTCCTGGGGTACCCCGGTGTGAACAGGTAGAAAGGAGGAGAGGTGGGACTGCCATTTTACAGCATGGAATCTGTTAGTAAGATAGTGGGAGAACCGGGACAGTGTAGAGTTAGAGAGGTTGAGAGATGCTATCTTAGCAAGGAGTAAACTATGAGAGACAGTGTCGAAGGCTTTGGATAAATCAAGAAATAAGCAGGAGATGAACATGTTTTTATCATGTGATGTGGCTAGTGTGTTAGTAAAGGAATTAAGCGCAGTAGTAGTGCTGAGTTTAGGGTGAAAGCCATGTTGTGTGGGGGATAGAAGATTTTCTTTAATAAGGTACTCAAGGAGTTGTTGGTGAATGCACTTTTCTAGTATTATAGGTAGTGGGGATAGTACAGCAATGGGTCTGAAATTTGAAGGGTCTGTTTCAGTTCCACCTTTATGTAGAGGTATGATAAAGAACTTTTTCCAGATATCAGGGACTATATTTTCCTTGATGGCTCTGTTAATCAAGATGGAGATGGGGACAGCAATAGAATTTGCAGCAATTTTTAAGAATTGATGAGGTAGGTTATCTGCAGATGGTGAGAAGGGTTTAAGTTTGGAGAGAAGGGACTTGATACAAGTTGTGAGGGCAGAAAAAATGGTGGAAGGGATACTGTTCGATGGGAGGATATAGTGACATCATTTTTTATAAGGTTACGGACAGAGATAATGAAGAAGGAATTTAAGACTGTAGCCATTTCAGAGAGGGAGCTATTAGGGCAGGGGTTAGGGGGTCCTGGGGAGCCAGGATGTAGTAACTTATTTACAGATTTCCAGAACTTTTGGAGATTAGAGTGTAGGTTGTTGAGTGGTTTGTTGAAATAATTTTGTTTGTCTGCGATAATGTTCCTTTTAGCTTTGTTACGTAACTCCTTCTATTTTTGGAGGTCAGTGGGAGATTTAGATTTATCCCATTTTTCCAAGTAGAATCACGCTGATTCATGAGGGTTCTAGTGGCTTGTGTTAGCCAAGGGCAGAAAGAGTTTTGGCTCTTATTTTCCTTATGGGAGCTATGAAGGTCAGTGTGTCAAGAAAATGTTATTAAAGTGGATGGGTATCAGAAAATACAACCCTGGGATCACTTCATTGGCTCTGCTTAACAGAGGATCAGTTAATTAATCAATGGGGTGGCAAAAGCCGACACACTCTGGCTAGGCTTATAAATGCCCTCAGGCAGATAGCCTAGTACCTACCTATGAATCTATGAACCTATAAAGGCAAGAATTGCATCATCTAGAGGGAGAATATAGAGGAGGGACCAGTTAAAAGAAGATAAGAGGTTGGTGAACAGTTCGGGATTGAAACCTGAGAGTTTACAGCAGTCTCTGTGTTGCTGGGGTTTGTGAAACTGGGGAGAATATCTGATAATAGAGGTAGGATGGTGATCACTAAGGGTATCTGGTATTGTACAAGGGTTATGATAATGGTTAGGCTTGGGGGTGAGTATCCAGTCTAGGGTGGAGGTAGTGTTAGTGTGGCTATACACATGAGTTAGATTGGAGATAAGCTGGGAGAAACCACAGAGGTTGATGGCAGAGTGAGGGGACTTGGTATTGATGGTCATCCAGTTGATGTTTACATCACCCAGGATGACAGTTTCATAAGGAGTTAGGGAGACCCAGGAGAGAAAGTGTTCAAGGATAGGAATGTTATTTCCAGGGAGGATGTAGATAGCGACAATTTGTCTCCTTCCAGTTCTTACCCCTTTCTCTTCAGGTTCAGCAACCCTGTAATCAATGTTTTCAGTTCCTTTATATCCAACTCTTAAATTGTCTTCCAGTGTTATGTTATTATAGTTTTTTTGCCATTGTAATAAGGGCAAGTAAACTGGGATTCTATCTAGAAAACCCTGACTGTAACAGCATCCTTGGGAAATATAGCAATGGAGAATTCTGAAATCCCCACCAAACAGACTGCTTATCTTTTCTGTAGCTTCTGTTTATTTGCCACATATTTAGGACACTTCCAAAACACAAAAAACATGTTCTCTTTCCTGTTTCACATCTCAAAGACTCTTGGACTGCTCTACAGAACAGTATTGTTAACTTCACCAGTTTATAAAAATACCCATGTAAACATTGCAGCAAAAAAGTACTAAATTTTATGAACAGGTTGATTAAGCATTCTACAAACCTTTCCCCAAATTTCCCACACACAACTGTAATGTAGGCATCAACTCCATTTTACCCATATCTTTTTTGCAACCCTCTTCTTGTCTTGTTGTACTTCCTTATAAGCTACACTTAAACTCCTTTTTATGATATGCCCTTCTCTAACTTCCACAACCCATTGGACCCAGCAGTTTCTCTGCCCCTTGCTTGAACAATTACATACCTTTTACATTCCAAACTGAGAACAAGATACATTCTTTGTTTTAGTTCATACTGGTCCATCAGCTTCTCTCAAGTTTTAAATCTTCCCCATAATGTTAACTGAGGTAGATATCTAACAGAAGTGTAACAGAAGTGCTCCAGTGTCTCCAGTGTAAGAACACATTCTTATGCTTCATGTCTACCTTCTTAAAGCCAATTGGTCTTACTTCTTGTAACCAGGGTTTAACATCTTGTGATCAAAGCCAGGCCTTAACCTGCACAGTAAAATTGCTCATTACATATCTCTGTTCATTTACCAACTCAGCTGTCAAACTATAATCCAACAATTTATTCTGGGCTATTTTGTCACAGTTATTCAAGAAGTATATCCTTCCTTATTACCTTATAACCATGATAAAACACATGTATTATAAATTCTGAGCTAAGCTGAATGAATATGCAATGGAATATGAGGCACTCCCAAGCCCCCTTACTATTCCCACAAGACGATCACCTCCTTTGATGCTCTCAAGTTTTTATCTTTCCAAATAAAACTGCACGTCCCGATTTTAACATTGCCAAATGCATCTTGAGAAAGTAAAAGAGAGACAGTTGAGTTTCACACAAAAATGAAGGCAAAACAGACATATGGAAAGCTAGATTTCAGTGATCTGTTTCTAACATCAACTTGTAAAAATTCTAAAAAAAAGTTTTAACTTTTTTTTCATTCATCCTTCAAAGTGACCAAGAAGGATCTTTTTATTGTCCTTGTTAAACTTACTTCAAGGCTACTTCAATTCCATGTGTCCCCACAAAGAAGGATAAGTTGCATGCAATGATTCATTTGGAGCTGCCAATGCTAGTTAGATATCCATATATTTGTCCGACCTCTTCTAGTACATAAACCCATCTATCCAAATCCATCTTGACGTTCCCCAGTGTAACCAGTATATCACCTGCAAACAGTGTCATTTTCAAAGAGCTCATCACCAGCAGCTCCACATACACTGAAGGAAAAAAAGTAGATAGTGATCACTGCTGTCTAGTGCCATTTGTTAATTCAAAATATTCCAAGAGACTTTTCAAAATGTTCACTCTTAGCCAAGACACCATTACATATCGCTTGTTCAAACTTCCCAAAATCCTGCCAGAAGCCCATCATTTCCAAAAGCCTAAACAGAAGCCGCCCTATCAAAGGACATTTTACCATAAATGCCCAGAAGCAATAATGCTCTACCTATCTTTTAGGAATCCTGAAAAATAAACCAAATATTAATGAAACTCTAAGGTTGTCCCACAAAATGCATTACTGGTCAAAATGTATTAGATCAGTCAAGAAAAAGTTAAATGACATAGTACCCAAGTCGTTGTGTTCACGATTTAAAACAGAGATGGTTCTTTATGAAAATCACAGTAAGCTATATTATATGACTCCAAGAATGTGGTAGTGGCAATTGAAAGGACGGATATGTATTACCAAAATGTATTCATGATTGCACAAACTTTACTTCAGCAGAACTTCACTTGGATGGACTCTGCATATGTATGTAATTATGGGAATTGTATCACATAACTTTTTCTAAGGATGTCAGGTGTTTGAGTAATGATTATGTGAAATGTTAGTACAGAACAAGGGATCAAAGCAGAGAAAGCATAACTTAAAACACTTTTACAGGGTTACTAAACACCTACTTGAATTGCAAAGTAGCTAGAATAGAGTAGTAGTCTGTGGACTACCTACTATTTTCTATTTTATTTTGTAGTACATATTTTACAGTTCGATTTTTATTAGTGAACTACATGCACAGCATATTTTAAGGAGTGAACTTCACACCCTCCACACTGCAAAGTTTCTTCTTGATTTGTTTTTCACCCCGTATAGGTTGCATACTGGGTTTTCTGAGACTTTGAGGGGTACTGCAGACTTTTCTTTTTAAAGTAGATAGAACAGCTGCATCAATGCTTTTTTTCCCAATTGATTTGTATACGGCATGGATATTTGACTGGATCACAAGAACACTTCATTAGCGTATGCTGCTTTACATAATTTCTCATTTACATCTCATTGTAGTTACTTTGCTTATACTGATTCTTGGCCATGATGTATTAATGTAACTGGCTTCTACGAATCACCACCTAGCTAAACTTATTCATGGACAGTTTGGATAGACAAAACAAGCTGGTGCAATGACTGTGAATATCATTGTACACCTAATTCGTTCTTTCTAAGAAACCTCACTCTATCAGTCCAGGCCAAAACTCATGGATTCACTACCATTTAAGACAAGCTCATTAAACCTTGACAGTGGTAAATGTCTCCAGTGCATAGAATGGAATTATCCTCACATCTCTTATAAACAAAATAATCCTTTAAACAGTTTGAATTTATTTTGCATTCACATCCACATTGAAATAGCAAAAATATTAAAAAAAAATGAAAGTAAACAAGAAAATCTGTGCTATGCTTCTTAAGAAATTCCCTTTTCCGGCATCTTCATTCAATTAGTTAACATACTGTGTATCACTGTAGCATTTTATTCAACATTATATTCTTTCCCAAGAAAGAGCAGTTAATGTCCAGCATTACCCATTCTCTGATTTTACACTATTTTGGCTATCAAACAACCAATACCTTTTTTGCAGTCCAAACCCGAGACCTGTGGTAGCAGTTGCCACAAATTCTCCAAGTTGTTAGTCAAAGATTACCCCTCTGCCCCAGTGCTATTTATCCCACTATGAAGAAAATACAGTTGTGAAAGAACTTAGCAGATGTTTAAATAGATCACTGCTGTAGAAAAGCAGACAAATGGAATGTATCATGTCAAGGCTACAGTAGATCTGGCCAGTATGCCAAAGCTTAGGTGCTCCTTACTCATGTGTCACACATCTGATCTTTAACCTAGGGACAAGATCTATGTACTGGAAAGTAAGGGACATAAAAGTCTGAAAATCTTTAGAGCTTTCTTGTCCAGAGGATACTCAGGTAGTAGGCAGAGAGGAAAAAAAGGTAAAAATGAGGTTTCAACTCAGCAAAAAGAAAATAAAGAGAAGACAGGGAGATAAAAGGAGGCTTGCATGCATATACTGCGACAGTACCAATTTGAACAGCTACTTTAATTGTAAATTTTTACACCAGTGTACTATGTTCATGATTAGATCATTGTTGCAGTAATGCTGATAAGATGGAATGATAACCAAAGCTTTTAGCTAGACTGGGAAGTGACAAGGGAGACTGCACTAGAATCTAACAACACTTGAAGAATGAACCTGGCAAATCCAGAAACTGTACTGGAATTCAATATCCTTAGAAGAATGGATCTGGCAAATCAAGTTCTGGCTTTAGAGAAGACATCCATCTTGTACTTATTTATGAGAGAATGAATAAAAAAAACAAGTGGGTAGTATGGATTTTAATTCAATCTATTTGAAAAAAAATTTCCTGAAGAAGGCACAACTCTTGTTGAAAGTGTTTTGACATTACCTTGGAGAGATTTCCTATGAAAAGAACAACAGAAGAGACAACAAGGGATAACCATCTATAAAATAGTTTGCTAGGAAATTGTAAGACCTTGCTTTTTACCCGCAAGGGAAAGGAAAAACGGATCTCTTTTTTAGCCAGATATGTAAAGCGGTTTACCTTTGACAGGTTAAAAGCCGAATTGTCGAACATGGTTGTACGAATGTACGTTTTAAAGTTTCTGGATAGTCGAAAAAAATGCATTGAATATGCAATGAACGAATGCACATTGACAGTTGCTCACTGCAGATTCGGCATTTTGGGTGCAGAGTGCACTATACTGGGGATCAGGAAATGGACCCTTTCCCCACTGCAGTGCAACCTCGGAGTTAGAATATTAAAGTAGGGGGGTGTGGGGGGCTTGCTCCCCTGCATTACATTGTGTTTTCGATATCAGAGTTCGAAACTCAGCGAATCTGCTGTTCAATTTGCTAAGTTTCGAACTTCCATGACGTTCACTATGCAGGAATCGGCTTTTTGGTTTACTCAACAGGCTGTTCGCAAAAACGGTTTTCAACCTTTCAAAGGTAAACCATGTAAAATACCTTTAAGGAACTGTTTGACCTCAAAAATGTGAAGAAAGAGGTGGCACTATGGAAAGTCAAGATGAGATAACTGATGATTGTTCCTTAATGGAAGTGTATGCCAGACCCAAACAATTGAGTAGCTCACACAAGTATAGGATAGAGGGCATCCCTGCTTAATAGGGATCCAATCCTCTTTTTTTTGGTACCAAAAGAAAAAAAAAAAATATATATATATATATATATATATATATATATATATGTATATATATATATATATATATATATATATATATATATATATATATATATATATATATATATTTATTTTATTTTATTTTACATTTGTTGACCGGGAGAGAGAGTCCAACTGGATACAAGTCCATTTTCAGTGGAGGCCCAGGGAGAAAAGCTCCAAGAGAACAACTTTAAACAATACGATAACAATTGATTACAGATATAGAGAAAAAAGACTGACATTATTTTGACATACATAGGTTTAGGGTACATATTATTGGCATTACAGGGTAAGCATATTAGTAGCTGGTTATTGACACAGTATGAAGGAGCATTCCAACCATATAATGGTTCTAAGCACAACATTCCTGAGACAGATAGGTTCATAGGTTCATAGGTTCGTACTAGGCTATCTGCCCTAAGGCATTTATAAGCCTAGCCAGAGTGTATGTGGCTTACACCACCCCTTAGGATGAGAATACTATGCCCTTTTAGGGTTTAGTTTACTATGCCTCTGTCTAGTAGTGACACAGAGATGACCCCCGGGGTAAACCTACGATCTCCCATCCATTCGTCGAGATTTCTCTTGAATAGAGTCAGTGAGGGGCTCTGCCTAACATGGACTGGGATTCTGTTCCAGAGTGTAGGGAGCCTCTGGGTTATGAATCTGTCCCTCCATCACGTCCTACTTATTTCTGTGTTGAGGTTTAAGTCTCTTGTTCTCGTGGCTCTGATGGATTTGGATTTTCTGAGGTGGAGCATGTCCATTAATTCAGGATTGGACATGGCCTTGTACATCAGGCACAGATCACCTCTGAGTAGGCGGTATGCGACTGAATAGAGCTGGAGTTTTTTCAGTCGGGCGGCATATGGCATATGTTTAAGACCCTTTATCCTCTTGGTGAGGAACTTTTGGGGTCTTTCCAACTGCTGCAGGTGTCGGGTGAGATACATCCCAAATGGGGCATTGTACTCAATCATTGGCCTGATAAGAGAAGAGTACAGGGGCACAATGACCTCTCTTGATCTAGATGTGAAACCCTTCATGATAAGGTGGGCAATATAGAAGGTCTTCCTAACCACTTTGGCAATGTGAGTGTCAAATGAGAGGTTACTGTCAACCTGGGTCCCTAGGTCCCTGATTACCTCTTCCGTGCCAATGGATTACCGCCTATGTGGTAATTTGTCGGTACCTTGTTTTTCCCAAAGGGTATGACTATACATTTGTTGGCGTTCAGCTTAAGGCCATGGCTCTGGCACCAATTATCCATTTCTATGAGGCCTCTCTGAAGGATGTTTGTGTCCGCTGGAGTATCAATTATGGCACCCAGTTTGCAGTCATCTGCGAACTTTGTCAGCCACAATCCTCCTATGTTTGCCTGTACCTCGGAAAAATAAATGCCGAACAAGAGGGGTCCCAGGACTGAGCCCTGTGGGACACTGCTTGTGACTGGCTTAGAGTCTGACATAGCTCCAGCAACTCTGACCCTGTGGGTTCTGTCCTTGAGCCAGTTTGCAACCCATCTTGTGACATATGGGTTTACATTTAAGGGATTACATTGCAAGGAAGAAACAAAGGTCTAAGACAGAAATGTGAGGAACAGCATTTTGTTATTTGATAAGTCTCAAAGTGAAGATACATAATCCTAGTACTCCTTGGTATTACTGGACAATATAGTCATGGGTAGTATAAAGTGCAAAATTCCATGGATAGTAATATAGCCACTAGAGAGTTAGGAGGTAGAAATGTGTACCGGTTATAGGAAGGTACAGTGTTCAGAATTGGATAGTGTGGCAGCCTTTCTTTAGGTTAGTGAACTTTAGAGATGAGGTATTAGCCAGGGGTGATGCAGGAGCATAGCCGTTTATTTAGGAGTAAGTTTTGAGTAGTTTTTTGAACATGGCCGGGGATTTGCAATCATTTATGTGGGGAGGAAGGAAGTTTCAGGCTTTTGAGATATAGTGACTGTAAACTGCCTTACCAGCCTCATTGTTAAATTTGGTAACCTTGAGGAGGTTTTGGGTAATAGATCTTAAGGGCCTGGTGGTGGTATAGGGTTGAAGAAGATTTTGTAGAGCTGGGGTGTTTTCAGCGAACTGTATTATTTTGTGGGCTAGTGATAGTTGATTGAGTTGTAGTAGTTGAGGTAGTTCGAGCCAGTTGAGTTTTTTGAGGCCGTCACAGTGGTGCATTCTGATAGGTAAGTCTGTAGCGAATTTGGCTATTTTATTGTAACAGCTATCAAGTTTGTTTAAATCAGATTTGCAGAGATTTATAAGGACAAGGGAGGCATACAGCAAGGTGGATAGAAGGTCAGTCCTGGCTATTGTAGCTTTGGAATGGTTGTTGAGATATTTTTTGTTGCGATAGAGTAGTCCAAGTTTTTTGTGTACTTTTTTTATGGTCAAGGACATATGTAGGTTAAATCTGAGGTTGTTGTCTATTTCAATCCCTAGTAGTTTGGTGTCGTTGGTGGGGGTGATTGTGGTGTTGTTATCTGAGGAGATAGTGAAACTGTCAGAGGGAAGTTTGCATCTGTGGGAGCTAAACAGGAGTAGATTGTTTTTTCCTGGGTTGGGAATTAAGCATTGTTTGTTGATCCAAGCTTCAGCCAGGAAAAAGCATTCTTGTGTTTGGGAGTGAAATAGGTCAATTGTTTTGGCTGCACATATTATGGTAGTATCATCTGCATATACTTGCAATCTAAACAGCCTATACTCTATCTGAGAAGCTCAGCACTTGCTTCATCTGCATATACTTGCAATCTAAACAGCCTATACTCTATCTGAAAAGCTCAGCACTTGCTCCTAAAGCATTTTTTTACACAGGTAAAGCACTCAAACAAAAAAAAGTACTTCATTCACCTAAATTCTGTTGAGTACCCATTTCCCTATAGGTCCTTTCTGACTCAGTTACACAGAAATCTTTTTCACTATTTCTAGCATGTCAAAGGGTCAGTTGCTGGCGTCCTCTCCTGTTCAGCTGGTGAATCTGGGAATCTTGAGGCAATGTTACAATTGCCTCATGTACACAGACAACCCTCTCCTCCTCCCAACAAATACAAATATATGCGAGAGATGCAACTATATAGCCAAACTGGAGGCTGAGCTCTCTCAATTCAGTACTGGCAAGACCAGTCAGGAGGAGAAGGTAACCACGCACACCACAAACCCAGTCTCACATAGAACTATCACAACTGCAAACCAAACACATAAACACACAAAACATACTCGAGGCGCTGATTAAAAATCTACCAAAACAACAGAGGCCTCCAAAGCAGACACCCAAGCAACCACCACCTCAAGACATAGCACATGCAACACATAGTTCACAAAGTCAGTGTGCTAAACAGTCACAGCCCTTAAGGCCAAACAACATGCCAGACACACTTGTAATAGGTGACTCCATAGTCAGACACACTGACGTCCCGCTCACCAGACTGAACAAGGAAAAGGTCACAGTAAGCTGCCTGTCGGGAGCTAGAATCCGCCACATAACACAAGCACTCAGGTCACTCCACAGCAAGTACAAATATGACTCAGTCATTGTACATGCCGGTGTGAACGACCTGAGACGTACCTCCCTGGACTACATGAAAAGAGACATAGAGGAGCTCTCTGATTATGTAGCCCAGGCCGATATGACCCTGACCTTGAGCAGCATCTTAGCCTCACCAAGAATGATGCCACAGTACAAAGACAAAATGATCAGTTTTAACAATTGGCTTAATTACTGGTGTCATTCTAAGGGGATCCAATGTCTGTCTGCTTGGGATGACATGCTTGACAAGCCACGCTGCTTCGCAAGGGATGGCTTGCACCTGTCACCCCTGGGCTTCCGGATATTGGCCAAGGCTCTTGCCACCCCCATAGTGCCTTCTTAGGCAAGGCTCAAATGACAAACCTACCTCCCTAGAAAACACAAGTGGAAAAAAACTAAGGGTAATGCTGCTCAATGCCAGAAGTCTAAACCTCAAGATGCACACCCTCGAAGCCCTCCTCAGTATGGAGAACATCGATGTCTGTGCAGTGACTGAAACCTGGTTCAAGGCTCCTGAGAGCACCCCAGCACTATCAGGTTTTACCTCATATCATGCTTTCTGGCCCCAAAACTTGGACTGAACCACAAAAGGAGGGGGAGTATCCATTTTCATCAAAGATACCCACACCTCCAGGTTAGTGGCAACGCACGAAGCATCGGAGACTATCCAGGTGCAACTAACCATAGGCAAAACTGCCTTACAGTTTGTAGCATGCTACAGACCACCCTCTCAAACTCAGGAACCCCACACAGCCTTCCTGAAGACACTGGAGAGTATGAATGTCTCTCCAAATACCATCATTTTGGGAGACTTCAACTACCCAAACATAGACTGGGAACATTACTCAAGCCCCAACACCCTAGCCCAAAGGTTCCTAGAATTCATAAACTCAAATGCAATGGAACAACTAGTCACCATTCCCACAAGAGGAGACAATATACTAGACCTGATCATCACAAACATGGGGACAAAATGCTCCACACCGGAAGTATATCCCTCTTTGGTAAGATCAGACCATAAATTAATCTCACTGGAAATCCACATCCTGCCCCCACCCCCTGCACAAAAGATCACAGTGAAGAACTTCTCAAAAGCAAACTTCACACTTCTTAAGACTGAAGTGGTATCCTTCAAGGCCCCTGGGCCAGTGGAAACCACAACCCACACTGCTGAATCCTTTGCAAATGCCTTCTATGGGCACCTTCAAGAATGCATGGATCATGCAATCCCAAATAAAACCAAGACCCATTCCCCAAAGGCAGGCGCCCGATCTGGTGGACCCCAGCCATAAACAAACTTTACAACAGGAGGAGGAAGCTACTACATGACAGAGCAAAATCCCTAAAAGGGAAGGCATCTCTGATCAGTACTAGCAAAAACTACGATCACTCATAAAATCATCCAAGGCCAACTTTGAGAGAAAAATCGCAAAAGACACAAAAGACAATCACAAGGCCTTCTTTAGCTATGTTAGAAACCTGGGTGGAAACTCCCAGATATGCTCAGAGTTAGTCCAAAATGACACAAAATACACTGAACCCACTGACATTGCCAACATTCTGGCAGACAGGTTCAGTGCAAATTTCTCCTCCCTCCCCAAAAGGAGAAATAACTATCCCAGCAGAGTGTAGCCTCCCTAACATCTCAGATGCCCAGGTGAGAGCCGCCCTCTCTAAAGCTAAAAACACAGCATCAATGGGACCGGATGGTGTCCCGGGCTGTGTTCTACATGAACTCCAAAAGGAACTAAACCCACACATAAGGCTGCTGTTTAATCTTAGCCTTACTACAGGATACGTACCCAAAGAGTTGCGTATGGCAACAGTGGTCCCACTTCACAAAGGCGGTGCTTCTACGGACCCTGGAACTTACCGCCCCATAAGCTTGACGAGCCTGGTCTGCAAAGCTATGGAGAGGATCATTATGGAACTCATAAACAAAGACATTGGGGACCTACAGACATTGGATCCTACCCAATTTGGCTTTGTCAAGGGCAGATCCTGCCTTTTGAACTTGGTCGACTTTTTTGAAACAGTCACTAAGGCCATTGATGAGGGTAAGGCAGTTCACACAGCCTACCTTGACCTTGCAAAAGCCTTTGACACAATACCCCACTCGGGCATCATAGACAAACTCACCAGCTTAAATGTAAACCCATATGTCACAAGATGGGTTGTAAACTGGCTCAAGGACAGAACCCACAGGGTCAGAGTTGCTGGAGCTATGTCAGACTCTAAGCCAGTCACAAGCGGTGTCCCACAGGGCTCAGTCCTGGGACCCCTCTTGTTCGGCATTTATTTTTCGAGGTACAGGCAAACATAGGAGGATTGTGGCTGACAAAGTTCGCAGATGACTGCAAACTGGGAGCCATAATTGATACTCCAGCGGATACAAACATCCTTCAGAGAGGCCTCATAGAAATGGATAATTGGTGCCAGAGCCATGGCCTTAAGCTGAACGCCAAAAAATGTATAGTCATACCCTTTGGGAAAAACAAGGTACCGACAAATTACCACATAGGTGGTAATCCATTAATCTGGAAGAGGTAATCAGGGACCTAGGGACCCAGGTTGACAGTAACCTCTCATTTGACACTCACATTGCCAAAGTGGTTAGGAAGACCTTCTATATTGCCCACCTTATCATGAAGGGTTTCACATCTAGATCAAGAGAGGTCATTGTGACTCTTCTCTTATCAGGCCAATGATTGAGTACAATGCCCCATTTGGGATGTATCTCACCCGACACCTGCAGCAGTTGGAAAGACCCCAAAAGTTCCTCATCAAGAGGATAAAGGGTCTTAAACATATGTCATATGCTGCCCGACTGAAAAAACTCCAGCTCTATTCAGTCGCATACCGCCTACTCAGAGGTGATCTGTGCCTGACGTACAAGGCCATGTCCAATCCGGAATTAATGGACATGCTCCACCTCAGAAAATCCAAATCCATCAGAGCCACGAGAACAAGAGACTTAAACCTCAACACAGAAATAAATAGGACGTGCTGGAGGGACAGATTCATAACCCAGAGGCTCCCTACACTCTGGAACAGAATCCCAGTCCATGTTAGGCAGAGCCCCTCACTGACTCTATTCAAGAGAAATCTCGACGAGTAGATGGGAGATCGTAGGTTTACCCCGGGGGTCATCTCTGTGTCACTACTAGACAGAGGCACAGTAAACTAAACCCTAAAAGGGTGTAGTATTCTCATCCTAAGGGGTGGTGAAAGCCACACACACTCTGGCTAGGCTTATAAATGCCCTAGGGCAGATAGCCTAGTACGAACCTATGAACCTATGAACCTATATTGTACTATTGAGGCTTTGGGAATATTGGATCGGAGCTGATTGGTAAAGAGTAGTGGTCCCAGGATGGAGCCTTGGGGTACCCCTAGGGAGACTGGAAGGGAGGGAGAGAGTTGGTTCTGCCACAGCACAGCTTGTTGCCTGCCTACTAGGTAGCTGTTAAACCAGGAGATGGCAGGGATGTTGATGTTTAGGGTGGATAGTGAATTAAGGAGTTTTGAGTCACTAACCATGTCAAATGCTTTGGATAGGTCTAAGAATGTGGTGGATACATACAGTCCATTATTTCTGTGATTATTGATTATGTTAGTGAATGCTGTGAGTGCGGTGGTGGTGCTGTGGAATGGTCTAAAGCCGTGCTGTTGTGGTGATAGTAGTTTATTATCTAGGAGGTATTGCAGAAGTTGTTTTTGGATTACCCTCTCTAGAATTTTTGATACAGGGGGTAGTATAGCTAGGGGGCGGTAGTTGTTGAGTTCTCTAGAGCTGCCCCCTTATGTAGTGGGATGATATATGGAATTTTCCATAGCTGAGGTATTGTACACTCAGAGATGGATCTGTTTATTAGGATGGAGACGGGGTATTCTATTGCTTCTGTGGCTAGTTGTAGGTATTCAACTGGTAGTTTGTCAGTAGCTAGAGTGGTAGGTTTGAGTTTTAGGAGTAGTTTTTCGATATATTTGGTAGATATTGGGTGGAAGCTAAAGTTGGGACAGTTGTTTGTAGTTTCAGTTGGAGGGTTGGTAGTGGTAGGGGTGGGCGGGTTGGCATAGGGTTGGTTGTTTGCTAGGGTTTGGATGGTGTCTGTGAAGAAGTGGTTAAATTGTGTGGGGATATTGTCTAGGTTATTTCCAGTTTTTGCGGTAGGGGTAATTGTTTTCCCTGGTTGTAGAATAGAGTTAATTGCTGCCCAGAATTTTTGTGGGTTGTTCCTATGTTTGTCCTGTATTTTTTGGTAGTATGAAATTTTAACTGCTTTGATAAGTTTTTTGGCGTTGTTACGTAATTCCAGGTATGTTAGTTTATCGGTTAGGGATTTGGTGTTACGGTAGCTACTCCAGGGTTTATTTCTCTTTTTAAGGAAGGTCTTTGTATCTTGGGTTAGCCAAGGTGCATAGTTAGTTTTAATTCTTGTTGTTCTGGGGGGAGCGTGATGGTTTTGGTTGCTTAAGAAGGTTGTATTAAAGTATGAAACTGCTTCATCTAGAGGGAGGCTTTTTAGGGGGGCCCAGTTACACCGTTTTAGGTCGTTTATGAAGTTGGAGCGGTTAAAGTCTCTTTTTTTCCTAAGTAGCTTTGTGGATATTTGGGTAAGTTGTGGGACTTTAGATCGGAGGAGAAAAGTGGCTTGGTGGTCACTCAGGGTGTCTGGCAGGCAACCTGCATGGGATATCATTAAAGGGTGGGATACAAGTATCCAGTCTAGTATGGACTGTTGATTGGTTCTGTTATCAGTTCTTGTGGGGGATGTTATGAGTTGGGTTAGGCCATGTAAATTGATATGGGAGAGTGGATTTTGACTGGAGCAGTTATGCCAGTCAATATTAAGGTCCCCTAATACTATATTTTCTTGGGGGAGTGAGTTAGATATCCATTCTAGTAGGTTCTCTGTAATGGCAATGTCACTGTCTGGTGGGATGTAGCAGCCTATGATGTTAATTTGTTTGTTTGCATTAAGATTTAGTTTCGTTAGGGTGAGTTCTGCTTTTCCTAGGTTTGTGGTTGTTATGTCTAGTTGCTCAAGGATGAAGTGAGATTTGTACATTATTGCAACACCCCCTCCTTTTCTTCCTATTTTGTCATTGCAAATTATATTATAACCTGGTGCAGTAATTTCATTATTATGGTTAATCACTTTGAGCCACGTCTCAGTTAATATTACTATATCAGGGTGATAGAAGGAGAGTAGTGTATGCAGGTCCTGGACTTTGTTTAGAATACTTCTGACATTTAGATTTATGATAAGGAGGGAGTTTTTGTCCCGGTGAAGTAAGGTGTTATTTAGGTCATTGATTTGGGTTCCTGTATGGAGCGGGCCTGGGTTTGGGTGTATATCACTGCAGCGATTGTGTTGGGCTCTCAGGTAAATATAGAGTTTAAGTAGTGTAAGTACTGGAAACCAATATGGTGTACATTAGGGGTTATGGAAAAGTTTTTTTGGCTAAAAAATATAACTGTCAGACTAAATGCCTTGTTTACATTGCAATTTGTCAAGTGTGTGAAAGATTCTATATTGGCAAAACCATTAATATGTTACATAAGCGTATTTACCAGCATATGCATGATGTTAGGAAGGACAATATTAAAAATGCACTGGCCAGACATGTTATTGAAAACCCACAGCATACGTTTAAATTTTCTGTTTTGGAACGAGTATGTTTTGAAGGGACCAGGGGTGGACCTGTTGAGTTATTTCTTGAATATAGGGAATTACTCTGGCAGTTGAGATGTACTGCGGTGGTGGTGCTGCGGTAGCATTGTCGCCTCACAGTTAGATGTTGCCCGTTCGATTCTCAGTTAGAGCATCTACTGTGTGACGACATGCATGAATGGGCGTTCCTTCATTGAAGGTTGTGCATTAGGCCCGGCAAGCCAGCACGTAAAACTCTACTGCCAATCATTAGCAGACCGGAGTTCCGCTGTGACAACCCCTAACCGGGAAAAGCCGAAAGACATACACACACATACACACTCTGGCAGTTGAGATGTAATGCTATGAACAACTATTGTTTAAATGATACATTATCTATCTCAAGTTATTTAAAACTCAAGTCTGAATTTCATCTGTAAATGTTTTGACCAATATTGTATTGTATGGAATGGGGAGTTTTATTGAACAAAATAGGAATGGTTGGACTACTGGAGTGTAACAATTGTATGATGACTCTGGCAATAATGTGTTTAATTTGACCATGAATTTATTTAAATATGAACCATTTGGTACTTTTTTGTATATATAAAAAAGGGGGGAGACTATTATGTTTGGTTCATTCTGGCAATTAGCAACACATGTCAGGAATAAGAGGCTTGTTTTAATGCTTAGTGTAGGTTTTAGCCAATTGGGATATATGGATTTGACATGTGATAGGTTATTCTTTATTTAAAGAAAATGTTTAATTAATTTTAGTATTCTGATGAAGTCTTGGGGCGAACGTCTGACAAAAGCGCTTATTCTACTAATAAACAGTTCAGTGGTACCTATTCAGCTTCATGGATTTATTTCCTGGTGTTTGCTGGATGTTATGGTACCTTAAAGCAGTTTGGGACTGGTAGTGTGTTGGGAATATTTTATTTGCGATGTGGTGGATATAGGGAGTTTGGTAGAGGTATGGGACTTGTTGGAGAAAGGGGTTGTGTGTTACTATAGTTAGTGTTAGTAGTTTTTCATAGTATGTGGGTGTAATTAAGTTGTATTTGGTAGCTGGTAATACAGGTTATCAGTGAGAGTATAGCTAAGCACAAGAGAAATAGTAAGAGGTGTACAGGTTTGGGTTTGGGAGGTGTATTCATGTTAAGGTTTAGATATGCTGGGTTGGTGATTGGGATGATTTGTTAGGGCAGGGACAAGTGTGGCTGATGTTCCTTGGTGGAAGTAAGGTAATTAGTAGGTGTGATGTGATAGGCTGGAGTGGTGTGATTGAGGTGGGAGTGGCTATGTATGGGTGTGGTGTATAGGTATAACTGTAATTGAAATGGGGGTGGGTGGGAATGGGGGTAGGGTGAGGGAGCGGAGTGAGCCCGCAGGGCGAACAAGTAAAGAGCAAGTAAAAATGAGATCCTAGAGACAATCAGAAAGCTACAGATAGTTGAGGAGCTCTAGGTCGTTCCAGGTGAGTGGGAAGTACTATTAGAATAGTTAGGTTACAGGAGATAGTTGAGAGGGGAAAGGGAATATAGCTAACAGAGGGGGTAGTAATAGAAAAGCGGAGAAAAAAGAAGAGAAAATAATAAGTAGTGAGGGATATAACACTACAGAAGGGAATAAGGGATATAACACAAACCAAGTTTAGGGTGCCACCTAGTGGACAACAGCTTGATTACAGCAAGCTGGCAAAGTAGAAATAAAGCAAGAAAAAGTAACTCAATTAATATATCCAAAGGAGAGAAGGGTTAATAGTTAGGGGGACAGCAGGGACTGGCTGCTGGGAACCTGGCTCAGGAGTGAGACTTAAAACATACACTACCTATTTTTATGTCATAAAGAACAATTCAGCACACAGTTTGGTCAGGGGGTCAAAAGTACTTTATTGAATCCTTTGGAGGGAGGGACTTTGAGCACAGGACAAAAGGTATCTTAGGGATGCAGATGAAATGGTAGGACTTATTTGATGGGAGTCCTTATTGACCAGGCAAGTAGGTTCTCAAATTCTTAATGCAGGGAGGAGGCTGAGAGTTTCTTGAATCCTTTGGAGGGAGGGACTTTGATCACAGGACAAAAGGTATCTTAGGGATGGAGATGAGATGGTAGGACTTATTTGATGGGAGTCCTTATTGACCAGGCAGGTAGGTTCTCAAATTCTTAATGCAGGGAGGAGGTTGAGAGTTTCTTGAATCCTTTGGAGGCAGGGACTTTGAGCACAGGACGAAAGGTATCTTAGGGATGCAGATGATATGGTCGGACTTATTTGATGGGAGTCCTTTTTGAATAGGCAGGTAGATTCTCAAATTCGTAATGCAGGGAGGAGGTCGAGCGTTTCTTGAATCCTTTGGAGGGATGGACTTTGAGCACAGGACGAAAGGTATCTTAGGGATGCAGATGAGATGGTAGGACTTATTTGATGGGAGTCCTTATTGACCAGGCAGGTAGGTTCTCAAATTCTTAATGCAGGGAGGAGGTTGAGAGTTTCTTGAATCCTTTGGATATATATATATATATATATATATATATATATGTGTGTGTGTGTGTGTGTGTGTGTGTGTGTGTGTGGGTCCACTACACTAGGTCGAGATTTCAGAATGTCGAAGACCACATGGCCGACACCATATGATTGACATTCGAATTGTCAACCATGCGAAACCAGAATCTCCGTAGAGTGCTGAATGGAAAGATTTCCATCTTCTGCACTGTAGTGTGATCTCAGAGTTGGTATATATAAGTTCTGGGGGGTGCAGGTAAGGTAAGTTTTTGTTGTGTGTTTTTTTTTCTTTCTATACATATATATATATATATATATATATATATATATATATATATTACTTATTTATTTATTTACATTTGTTAACAGGGAAAATCTGACTGGATACAGGTCCTTTTTCAGTGGAGGTCCGGGGAGAAAAGCTGCACAATAAAAACAACAATTAAAAACAACAATTAATAACAAGTTACAAGTGTATATATATATATATATATATATATATATATATATATATATATACACGCACATGTATACATCCACAGATACATATGTGTGTGTGTAAGTTTTCTAGCTTTCTTGATTATCTTTAACACAGCCTCAGAACAAAGGTGCCTAAAAAAAATCAGAAGTGTATTGTCTATGCAGTGAGTCACAGACTCTTTAGGTTTGGGTGAATAACAAGAGCTATTCTCTGGTAAGCAAGTCCATCCTATGGGATAATATGTGATCATTGCCCTTGGCTACTTAGAAAACAAGGGAGAACCAATGTTGAACTGGCCAAAAGCGGTCACTAGAAATATCTTGGGGTTGTCCTAAATCGTCAGGCGAAACATTTGGATGAGAAGAAAGGAGAAAATGTATACAGGAATTTCTTTTTACATTTAAAGGAGAAGGCATCCTCTGTCCAAGCCTTCTTTGAAGGTAATCCTACAGCAAACTATTCTAAGCTGATTGTTCAGACCCTAGGTGAAAAGACCTGTGGGAAACCCCAGTGGTGAACAACTTACATAGGATGATTTCCCTGGTTAACATCCATTCATGGGGTCTGCCTATGATCTGATAGGGTAATTTGCCCAGTTGTTCTGTTCTTATGGGATGTAAACTGCTTGGAGAAAAAGATTGTGATGAGTAGCAATAACCTAAACCATTACTGCTAACCCACTTAGGGGATATGATTTTGTGTCCCATATTTGCTGATGTACTGCATGTGGGTTGCATTGTGAGTCAGAACCTGAAGATGCCCAGAAGAGCTTATCTGATGGAAAGCTCAGAGACTGAATCAATGCTTTCATCTATCTTATGTTCATATATATCCTTTATCTTGGCCAGAGTCTTTGTACTTTGAATCCTTTTGAACAACCCCCCCCCCCCACTCTATCCAATGCATCTGTTGAGACACCTTGGAGAGGAAGGTATATTAAGAATGGGAATCCTAGGTTTAAGTTTATCTGAGTGTATGTAGCTCTTTCTTTACAAAAGTCAAAAAAGGAATTGGGAAAGACAGAGGATGACATTGTTGCATCCAGATAGATCTCAGGCACACTGAATTTTCCTCATTTGTAGTCTGGCAAATGGAACCATCTGGATGGCAGATGCCATATACGACAGGACCTTCAGAATCTCTCTTTTGCAGAAAGGTTTGTTAGGGATACAGAGTAGCCTGATAAGAATGGAATCTTGTCTGAAAGAATAAAAGCCATCATCAGGGAAGATTTGAGATGAAAACCTAGAAAACACAGAGAATGTGTAGAAATAAAGTTGGACTTGTTGAAATTCAGAGTGAATCCTAGATTTTGAGAAAGGCTGATATGCAGTGATTTGCAAGTCTTGAATTTTATGAAGAGATGTAGCTTGAATCAGAAAACTGACTAAGGGCAAATGCAGACACCTTGCAGCATGCAGAATGATGCAACAAAAGCTATACTACTTTGTTAACACTCTTGAAGCAGTGGAAACCCAAAGCACAAAGCAGTACATGGAAAGCACAACCCAAAAGGGACAGAATCATAAGACATTACTGTGAAGGGGATAAATTGCAATGTATAAATAAGTATTCCTGAGATCTAAGGTAACCATAAAAGCTTTTGGGAAAATAAATGGAAGAAGACTTTGAAGAGTTAGCATCTTGAATTTTGGAATGTTCAAAACCATGTTGAGTACAGACAGATCCAGGAAACATCTCTAAACATCATTTTCTTATGGCTAGGAACAACTTGGAGTAGAACCCTTTCCTTTTTGATTTGGTAGAACAGGTTCTATTACACCCTGGTGCAAAAGTTCTGATAAGATTAGACAAACAAGATACTGATGGTTCTGAGCTACATGACGACTGACTGTTCTAAAGGAATAGATTTCCATTGTAGACTGCATCCTTTCTGAATTATTGTCAAACTTGAAAATTCTCCTGTGGCATTTGCAACAAATACATTGCATCACAGTTAGCCGAGCATATGCTCAATCAACTTCTACTAACAGTCTTTGGGGTTGGCACAATGGTTGAAGTGTTTACCTTACAGACATACGGTACAAGGCTTGATTCTCATCCTTGAAAGGAAACTGGGTAGGCTCTCCAATCTAGTCCCTTCCAAGGACATATCTGTTTACTCTGCCAGTCCCCCACAAGTCCTTTCTCATAGCTCTGTCCACTTGTCAGCTGTTCCACTATCACCTTGCCTCTTCCCGTTTGTTCTATAGTTTCATCAGTACTTGAAGGGTTGCTGAACGTTCATTAAGCACTTCAGGGATTTCATAAAGTTTCTTGTTATTAGCTTCAATACTGTCTTCTAAAGTCATTATTTTTCCTGGAGAATTGTTTTCAAGGAAACCTCCTCCTCCTCTTCTGATCTTTCAGTTGGACAGACAGGGGACTATGACATGCGGCCTGTTTCACTTGCTGTCTTTGGCCTATTTACTCATAGCTGTCTTTGTTCTGCTTCATATATATGCCCGACTGAATCATCACATGAGACTTATATTAGGCTTTAACCACCAAACTGCAAAGACCACTAGAAAGACATGAAATTTAAAGCAGTGCCATGTCATATAAGATGTCAAAACTAAAGCAGTTTTAGGATAAACCAGCCAAAAGTCTTTCTGTTGGAAATGAAGTGACTGTGAGAATGATTTGGGATCAAACTTTGGGTTATAAGTCACAGTTTCAAGCCAATATTGTTACTCATGATACCCAACCACAGTCTTATATTGTCAAAGTAGATGAAGTACAGCTCTACAGAAGAAATGTCCTTCGTTTGTCAAAGCTGCCAGAACTGGTTGTAGGTAAATTTCCAGATGGTGAAAAATGGGACTTGTCAGAGGCAGTAACAAAGTCTGCCAGAAACAATTCCCTCAGCACCAAAACCTGCCTGAGATTAGTTAGAAGTCTACATTAGATCAGCCTTGATCCATAGGTATTAAGACTCTGGTCTAAGTGCTGATAACCAAATGCAAGGCAATTCGAGTTCTTCCAATGACTATAATTCTGATATCTGTTTTGGAAGACTAGCTAAAAAAACAATTAGACACCAAGACTGTACATCACTCATAACAGGGTTCACTGCAGTCACAATTTTGTTCTTGCTAACTATATAGTATGTAGAAATTATACTTGCTCAATATGTAATTGTAAATATTTATAGTGGGCATTCTCTTCTTCAGTAAACATGGATGCCAAATACTAGGAATGCAAGTATTGTGTCATTAAGTTAGAAGAATGTAAGGATGATCAGCCCATGGCCTTCAGTTTGGAGTGAAAGCTTGTGATGGAAGCAACTCTCTGTGTGCTCCATATGATAGCCTTAACAATTAGCTATCCAAGTGCTTTTTTGTGCAAATTTGTTAGAAAGTGCTTTTTTGTGCAAATTTGTTAGAGTCAGCTAGGGGTTGTGAAAAGGGAGGAAATGACTATGGGTGGTGTGCCCCTACTAGAGGATGAAGGCAACTAAACCCATCATGATTCTGACACTCAGTGTTGGCCAGATGCCAAAGCAGCAGATGACTGGCTGATGAGAGGTACTTATGAGAGGTAATTTGGCCTGTTGAGCAGAACTGTTGCACAGCAGCTAAGATTCAATATGTGTGGGATCATGCGCACCTGTGGGACCGGGGCTGTAGTTCTTCAGTATAAAAATCTCCAAACTGTTAAGATAAAAATGATCAGATGTCTCCTGTCCTTACTATGACTGAATGGCCTAAAGGAAAGAGAAAATGCAGCTCATTAGACTTCCCAGGGTGTGGGGGCTGACTGCAAGCGGGGGAACAGAACCAAAAACCCATAATACTCACTCCTCTTCCAACAAGACAATGGTCAGAAAATAGGAAGGAACTGAGTCCCCAAAGGAATAATTACACTTGGGGATGGAAAAAAATCTCTTGAACTGCTGACATTGTTTCATGTTTCCTATTTTTTCAGGAGAGTCAAAAACATAAGTTACTTGTAACCATCATGAAAGACAAAAGGGTAGACCTGGAAAGAAGAGGTGGGGTGAAAGAAAAAGGGTTTGAAATAAAGGGATGGAAGCGTAGCAGTCAGACCCTCTTGCAGGCTAGCCAAAGTAATAATTAGAAGGTTAGATCCCTGTTGGGGTGACTATAGGATAGTCCGTCAGTTGCCATTTATTTGTGTGGAAGTGGTTAAAATAACAGTATTTAATTATGCTTTATGCTTTGCAGAAGAAGGGAAATAAGCTGTGATATTTTTAGGGTTTACGGAACAGTGGGACTGCCAACATCTCATAATCCAGTTATAGCAGGCGGATGTGAAACCATTTCTGCTTTATTCAGGAAGTAAACTGGACTGTATCTTAATGTATTTCATTTGCAAAAAGAAAAAAAATTCAACAAGAAATAAACGACATCTACAATGAAAACAAGACTAATTGCTAAACTACAACAGAGATAGCTAATGCTGGGATGTGGAGTGTGTAATATTTTCTCACGTGAAAATTCATTGGACTCCTCAGGTTCAGCCTTGAAGTCTGACTATAGGGCTGGCTAGTTGTTAGATATTGAATAAACCAACCCTGGTATTAAGCACTGCTTAAACATTTAGCTCAAGATGGACAGAAGAAGGAATGAACTGATGGTTATACAGAACTTTGTCAGAAGGAAATTAAGTTAAATGCAAGGACCAACATCATGTCATGCTACAGAATCACCTGGACAGACACTGATTAATAAAACACAAAACATGAGCACAGTTGACCATACTTTTCAACTTCTTCCTTTTAAGATTCCAGACAAACCCAAAAATATAGGGGAGGCAAAGGTCCAAAGGGACACTTTTTAAATATTACTCTAATAGACTCACCAAGTTAATAGGACAACAGGTTTTCCATCAACGTGCAGTTTCAGAACAAGAAGTATGAAACTCTAATACCAGGCATTACTGACTGTAATTCTCAGGGATTAAACAAAAATTCAAAAGGTTTATGACAGGAAGAGCAAAAATAATAGCGTTTTGCAAAATCAGGGACAGTTGAGGGGTATGCGTGCCAACTCAGTCTCAAGCCAATCAGATTTTTAACTGAATATTATAGTTTATACCCTAAAAACAAGTTTCAAGGCATTTTAATCTTTCTTTTAAAATAGTTCTCAAAACTACAGGTTCAGGTTGGCACAGAAAAAAAATGTTGGTAAAAAATAATAAGAAATAATACATTTTCAAAGGTGTATTTCTGTAAAACAGAATGTGACAATAGTCTCTGCTGAGCTACCGTCTTGCACATTCTTAGGAAGCTACAGTCACAGTTTCTTTGGCACCATTTATAGACTTTACTTCGAGGTTAATGCATGTCTTTCATGTTGTGGTTACAACTGAAACTCACTTATATACTTATGTACTTGCACAGAATCTTAAGATTGAATGACTTGCAGCAGGTAAATTGTTTTAATGATCTTTCAGATTTACAAGATAACTGGCTTTAGCTTTCCTTCTCAGAAATATGAGAAAAAAAGAATGAAACACACTCTTACCCACACTTACTGTTGTCTCTTTTCATTTCTGTACATAAGAAAATATCCCTTTCACATATATGTCACATAAATTAGAGGTTACATGATGGTCTCATCTGTTGCATGTGCTGTCTGAGAGAAGTCATAGAGACAATTAGATTGTACTAAAAACGGGTCTATGTGACGCTATCGAATGCATTAAATAGCAAATGCCATTTAGTCAATCCGATACTGTTGAAATGGCAAACTAGCGAAGTCATGAAATATCAAATGGGCCATCTTCGGGACTTTGCCATTTCCTCCACTATTGTGCAATCTCAGAGTTGGTATATTTAAGTAAGAGATGTGTGGAGGGCACAGCCCCCCACATGGGGGGTGTGGGGGTGAATCCCCCCACTTAAATTTGTGTTTAAGTTTATTTATTTATTTTTTACGGAGCAGCGAATTTTTTCCCTGGGAAAAAATTCGCTGTTCGGTTTGTTCGATTTTGTTGTTTCGATATTATCAGTACAATGAAATAGCATTCGCTATTTACATCGTACGATAATATGATATAGACACCTAAAAACAGCCTAGTAGTGACTTTTAAAATGTCTTTCACAAAGGAAAAGAGTTCATTCTCCTTAAAGCTGCAGTATTTTTTTTTTGAGAATGACCAATGTGATATTCAAAAATGTGTAAAACTAACTACAGTCATGGCAGTTTTCTGGGAGATAGAGCAAACAACTTCTGTTACAAAGTCAGCTCAATGAAAAAACCCTAGAAAAGTCAATCAGCCTTCTCAGTGGATGATATGAAAACCGTTTACAGAAAACAAGCCAGTGTTGTCATTTATTACAAGTTCTGAAGGCTACCCACAGAGTAAAAGGAACCTGTACTGCATGTTAAACTGAAGCGTGGTTCTTATATGCACTGCTTACCTACAGAACAGCATTACATTACATTTTGCACACCACTTCTACCACTCACATTCATCAATAACCAGTCGTTGACAAAAATAAGATCACAGACTTTCAAGGTTCACATTTCTTTGAGTCTTCTTTATTAAAGAAAGAAGTAGTACACTGAGGAAATAACACTTGAGAAGATACTTTAATAAAGATACTTCAGGCAAAAAGTAAAATGGCATGAACAGAATCCCACCTGGCCAATGTTCACATTTCTCATTCCATGTGTACATCTAATGTCATACTGTTCCTATAGTAGTGATCTACTGAGTTAATGCTTGTCACATACAAAACTGAAGAGGCCGCTGTGCCATTCTGTTGTCATTAATACAATAATACAAGGCAGCTTATCAGCATTAGTGGAGAACTGATCCAAGTTAAATCCAAAATGTGGTGTACTGTGACAATGTAGTTTATTGCTTTGGAGAAAAGTCCTAATGTCTGAAGCCTTGCCATCATATATTATAGGTAGACAAGCAATGCAGCATGGTGCTTAGGCTGATACAAATGAAGCAGCTACACTTTCCAAACCTGAGCTGGAATTCCTCATACTGCAACTGCCTAATGTGAAAATCTTACATAATAATCACTTAGCCACCAACTGTGTTCATTAGTCATGCCTTAAAATGCATGCTGAGCAAAAGTAAAATGCAGAACAACTCAAAATGGTGAGCTCAGCAGAAAGAATATTACAAATATAATAGACACACACAGAAAACAATGTCACATGCTAGCAGCAGTGTTAAGGAGTGGTAAAATTCTTCAAGAGCTGGCTGTGTGAATTAACATTTTTAGCCAATTTTCAGAAAATGCTGACATATTTATTTTAAACAGCACATCAGTGCAAGTGTGATTTCCCTTTACAGCCAAGCTGTAGAAACCAACAACAGAAAAGGGAATGTGGTGGTGATGTGTGTGCCTGTATTTGCATGCATGTCTGGAGGGTGAAACTCCCACTGAAACACATTAAGTGAAGACAGTTTCTTCTATGACTGCCAGTTATGACTGTATTCAATGACTGCATTTTCAGTCAACAATTCTAGCTTCATAGTGCTTGTGCGGTATGTCTATTAAATATGGTATCATGATATCATCCGATCACAGAATATTGCCTTTATTCATTTCAAACTGGAGGAAATGGTACTGCAATTCTCAACTTAATTCTTAGTGTTTATGAACTGTGTAATGGAATAAACATGTATTCTTGTGCTTTAAATATTCTATACATCAAGTCAGATGGGTGATTTAGTGTATATGCATGAGAGATCTGTGACCTCCTTTCCTGTTCACATACAAAAATGGCTGTGAAAATTGCTTTTTACAATACAAATAACTTTGTTTTATGTAGGGAAAGGAATGGTGTTATAATTGACTGAATACAAAACAGGGAATGTTTCCACTATAACTCTGTATGCCCAAGCAACTGAGATACTTTTTACTTAGGAGATGCACTCTGTTAACAACTAACATATCTGTCCCTTTAGATTTATGTCAAGTGTTATATACTATACTGCTCTCAAGTTTGTGCAAGTCTAATAACATTTTAATGCTTAAAAACATGTTTGCCTTAGCAGCCATTTTCTGACTTTTTTTTTTTCATTTTAACAATAAAATGGCAAAAATTGCTCAGGACTTTATGAGCAATATCTGTCAACTGATATAGGCCAAACATGATAGAGAAGACCACTTTGT